>NW_016107514.1:3459732-3523151 GCF_001604975.1 Cebus imitator | reverse complement strand
AAGAAAGGATATCAGGGATTGAAGATCAACTCAATGAAATAAAAAGAGAAGGCAAGATAAGAGAAAAAAGAGTGAAAAGAAATGAACAAAGCCTCCAAGAAATATGGGATTATGTGAAAAGAACTAATTTATGCTTGGTTGGTATACCTGAAGAGGATGGGGAAAATGAATCCAAGCTGGAAAACACTCTTCAAAATATTATCCAGGAGAACAACCCCAACCTAGCGAAGCAGGACAACATTCAAATACAGGAAATACAAAGAACACTATGGAGATACTCCTCAAGAAGAGCAACCCCAAGGCACATAATCGTCAGATTCACCAGGGTTGAAATAAAGGAAAAAATACTAAGGGCAGCCAGAGAGAAAGTTTGGGTCACCCACAAAGGAAAGCCCATCAGACTCATAGCAGATCTTTTGGCAGAAACACTACAAGCCAGAAGAGAGTGGGGACCAATATTTAACATCCTTAAAGAAAAGAACTTTCAACCCAGAATCTCATATTTAGCCAAACTAAGCTTCATAAGTGAAGGAGAAATAAAATCCTTTATGGACAAGCAATTACTGAGAGATTTCGTTGCCACCAGACCTGCCCTACAAGAGCACCTGAAGGAAGCACTAAACACAGAAAAAAACACCCAGTACCAGTCACTGTAAAAATAAACCAAATGGTAAAGACCAACAACACAATGAGGAAACTGCATTGACCAATGGGCAAAACAAACAACCAGTAACAAAATGGCAGGATCAAATTCACACATAACAATATTAAAGTTAAATGTAAATGGCCTAAATGCCACAATCAAAAGACACAGACTGGCAAACTGGGTAAAAAGTCAAAACTCATCAGTGTGCTGCTTTCAGGAGACCCATCTCACATGCAAAGACACACGTAGACTCAAAAAAAAAAAAAAAAAAAAAAAAAAAAAAAAAAAAAAAAAAAAAAAAGGATAGAAGAAGATCTACCAAGCAAATGGAGAGCAAATAAAAAGCAAGGGTTGCAATTTCAGTCTCGGATAAAATCGACTTTAAACCAACAAAGATCAGAAGAGACAAAGAAGGACACTACATAATGGTGAAAGGATCAATACAACAAGAAGAGCTAACTATCATAAATATATATACACCCAATACAGCAGCACCCAGATACATAAAGCAAGTTCTAAATGACTTACAAAGAGGCTTAGACTCCTGCACAATAATAGTGGGAGTCTTTAACACTCCACTGTCAACATTAGACAGATAAACGAAACAGAAAATCAACAAGGATATACAGGACTTGAATGCAGAACTGGAACAAGCAGACCTAATAGACATCTACAGAACTCTCCACCCCACAGCCACAGAATATGCATTCTTCTCAGCACCACATCACACTTACTCTAAAGTTGACCACATAATTGGAAGTAAATCACTCCTTGGCATATGCAAAAAAACAGAAATCATAACAAACAGTCTCTCAGACCACAGTGCAATCAAATTAGATCTCAGGATTAAGAAACTAACTGAAAACCACACAACTTCATGGAAACTGAAAAACAGGCTCCTGAATGCTGACTGGATAAACAATGAAATGAAGGCATAAATAAAGATGTTCTTTGAAACCAATGAGAATGAGGACACAATGTACCACAATCTCTGGGACACATTTAAAACAGTGTCTAGAGGAAAATTTGTAGCAGGAATCAGTGCCCACATGAGAATCAAGGAAAGATCTAAAATTGACACCGTATTGTCAAAATTGAAAGAGCTAGAAGAGGAAGATGAAAAAAACTCAAAAGCTAGCAGAAGACAAGAAATAACTAAGCTCAGAGCAGAACTGAAGGACATAGAGACACAAAAAACCCTTCAAAAAATCAATAAATCCAGGAGCTGGCTTTTCAAAAAGATCAACAAAATAGACAGACCGCTAGCCAGATTAATAAAAAAGAAAAGAGAGCAATCAAATAGATGCAATAAAAAACGATAAAGGGGATATCACCACAGATTCCACAGAAGTACAAACTACCATCAGAGATTACTACAAACAACTCTATGCACATAAACCAGTAAACCTGGAAGAAATGGATAAATTCATGGACACTTGCACCCTCCCAAAACTAAACCAGGAAGAAGTTGAAATCCTGAATAGACCAATAACAAGGGCTGAAGTTGAGGCAGCAATTAACAGCCTACCAACCAAAAAAAGTCCATGTCCAGACAGGTTCACAGCCAAATTCTACCAGACATACAAAGAGGGGCTTGTACCAATCATTCTGAAACTATTCCAAAAAACACAAAAAGAAGTAACCTTCCCCAACTAATTTTATGAGACCAACATCATCCTGACACCAAAACCCAGCAGAGACTCAACAAAAAAAGAAAACTTCAGGCCAATCTCTGTGATTAACATGGATGTAAAACTCTTCAATAAAATAAAATACTGGCAAACTGATTGCAACAGCACATCAACAAGCTTATCCATCATGATCAAGCAGACTTCATCCCAGAGACACAAGGCTGCTTCAACATACGCAAGTCCATAAACATAATCCAGCACATAAATAGAACCAAAGACAAAAACCACATGATTATCTCAATAGATGCAGACAAGGCCTTCTACAAAATTCAACCGCCCTTTATGCTAAAAACTCTCAATAACTAGGTATTGATAGAACCTATCACAAAATAATATACGCTATTTACGACAAACCAACAGCCAATATCATATGGAATGAGCAAAAATGGGAAGCATTCTTTTTGAAATCTGGCATTTGAGAAGGATGCCCTCTTTCATCACTCTTATTCAATACATTATTGGAAGTTCTAACCAGAGCAATCAAGCAAGAAAAAGAAATAAAGCGTATTCAATTAGGAAAGGAGGAAGTCAAATTGTCTCTATTTGCAGGTGACATGACTGTATATTTAGAAGATCCCATTGTCTCAGCCCTAAATCTCCTTAAGCTGATAAACAACTTCAGCAATGCCTCAGGATACAAAATCAAAGTGCAGAAATCACAAGCACTCCTATACACCAATAACAGAGAGCCAAATCAAGAACGAACTGCCATTCACAATTGCTACAAAGAGAATAAAATACCTAGGAATACAACTAACAAATGATGTAAAGGACCTCTTCAAGGAGAACTACAAACCACTGCTCAAGGAAATAAGAGAAGACACAAACAGATGGAAAAACATTCCATGCTCATGGTTAGGAAGAATATTGTGGAAATGGCCATACTGCCCAAAGTAATTTATAGATTTAATGCTATCCCCGTCAAGCTACCAATGACCTTCTTCAAAGAACTGGAAAAAACCACTTTAAACTTCATATGGAACCAAAAAAGAGCCTGCATAGCCAAGACAATCCTAAGAAAAAAAACAAAGCTGGCAGCATCACGCTGCTGGACTTCAAGCTATACTACAAGGCAACAGTAATCAAAACAGCATGGTACTGGTATCAAAACAGAGACATAGACCAATGAAACAGAACAGAGGACTCTGGAACAACACCACACATCTACAACCATCTGATCTTTGACAAACATGACAAAAACAAGCAATGGGGAAAGGGTACCCTGTTTAATAAATGGTGTTGGGAAAACTGGCTAGCCATGTGCAGAAAGCAGAAACTGGACTGCTTCCTGACACCTTACACTATAATTAACTCCAGATGGATTAAGGACTTAAAAGTAAGACCTAACACTACAGAAATCCTAGAAGAAAACCAAGGCAAAACCATTCAGGACATAGGCATAGGCAAGGATTTCATGACTAAAACACTGAGAGCAACAAAAGCCAAAATAGACAAATTAAACTTCAGAGCTTCTGCACAGCAAAAGAAACAATCATTAGAGAGAACCGGCAACCAACAGAATGGGAAAAAATTTTTGCAATCTACCCAACTGAAAAAAGGGCTAATATCTAGAATCTACAAAGAACTAAAACAGATTCACAAGAAAAAAACAAACAAACCCATCCAAAGGTGGGTGAAGGATATGAACAGACACTTTTCAAAAGAAGATATATATAAAGCCAATAAACATATGAAAAAATGCTCCTCATCACTGGTCATTAGAGAAATGCAAATCAAAGCCACATTGGGATACCATCTCATGCCAGTTAGAACGGTGATCATTAAAAAATCTGGAGACAACAGATGCTGGAGAGGATTTGGAGTAGTGGGATCACTTTTACACTGTTGGTGGGAATGTAAATTAGTTCAACCATGTGGAAGACAGTGTGGCTATTCCTCTAGGATCTAGAAACAGAAATTCCATTTGACCCAGCAACCCCATTACTGGGTATATACCCAAAGGACTATCAATCATTCTATTATAAAGACAGATGCACATGCAAGTTCATCGTGGCACTGTTTACAATAGCAAAAACCTGGAACCAACCCAAATGCCCAGCAATGATAGACTGTACAGGGAAAACGTGGCACATATACACCATGGAATACTATGCAACCATAAAAAACCATGAGTTTGTGTCCTCTGTAGGGACACGGATGAATCTAGAAACCATCATTCTCAGCAAACTGATGCAAAAACAGAAAATGTTCAAACACCACATGTTCTCACTCATAGGCAGGTGTTGAACAGTGAGAACATTTGGACACAAAGAGGGGAGCATCACACACTGGGGTCCACTGGGGGGGCTATGGGAGGGATTGTGGGGGGGTGGGGGAGGGGTAAAGTGGGGAGAAATGTCAGGTATGGGGGGGATGGTGGCAACAAACCACCTTGCCATGAATGTATCTATGCAACAATCTTGCATGATCTGCACATGTACACCGGAATCTAAAGTACAATAAAAAAATTTTTTTAAATAAATAAATATTCAGCAAATTGGATTGGAAGCAGTTGTGAGGATAATTAAAAGAAATAATAAGGCAAGTCTGGCTGAATGTATGGGAATCATAAAACAATTTAATTAGCAATAGACAGTTCCATAAGCCAGTGGGTCAGAGGGGATAAGTAACAACTTGCTAGAGAAGCTGTAATGAACTGGCAGGAAAAGATCTAGAGGTCACAAGTGACTGCAAGCCTCCCTGCACCAAGAGTTACATGCTTTATTAAAATATGATATGAAAAGGAATTTTAACAAAACTGAAGCCTAAAATAGTCTTCACATCCAGATGGTAAGTTCCATCAAACCTCTAGAAACAGATAATTCTGATGTTAATATTTTCAAAAATATATAAAATGATACAGAGCTTTCAAATGTATTTAGGACGTTGACGTTAAAATCTGACAAAAATAGACCAAGAAAAAAATTATGGACGAATTTCACTTATGAATATGGATAAGGAAACCCTAAATAATATACTAGTAAGATAAGATATAAACATTTAGACTAATTAAAGGTAGAAACATATCCTTGCTTTGCCCTTTATTATGATGGAATATTAATATGTTTCATGGCCAATTGAAAGAAACTGAAGCAAAGCTCTTGCTGCTTTTCCTGAAAGAGGAAGTCATCTTCAGGTTGCTGGAAACTCAGGCAGTGGGAATAAAAATGCCTGCCACCTGGCAATGCCACAGAGACAAATATATTTAAGGTTTATCTACAGAGACACAACCACTGACATGGTATTTTCAGCTTGCAAACGTTCTTAAGTCCCCAGAGTAACATGGAAGCAGAAGAGTGCCACTGAATCAGAAAGGATAGTGGCTAATGTCTTAGTTAAAAACTGTGTAGACAATCTGTGAATGTAGCACTTTCTTAGACTATGGACCTTCTACACCTGTAGAAGTGATGAGTCCTCCAATTGATCACAAGCCTGCAGGATGAAGGCTCAGGGACAGAATCAAAACTAATGTATAGAAAACAAATAAAGTTAGATGTACATATATGGACTCAGATTATACCTACTGCCTTAATAATACAAGTCTAGCTTTTATTAAAATATAACATCCCACGCTAGTCTAATTTTAATTATAGGACCAGTGTTTATAAGTTAATTAATATAACTTTTTGTATTTTATTTTAATATATTTTATTATATTTTAAGGAATATAATACTATGATTTTCCAAGAATTTTCAAAAAAAAAAAAAAAAACAGTTGCTAAGTTACCTTTCATTTATGGTCAAAAATAAAATTGCTTATTATTTTTAGTAAAGGCAGGCTCTTCCATCATAATGAAATCCATTAGCTACAACCAGATTTAATAGTGAAACATTAGAGTCAAGTAAGACATCTGCTATCATTATATTTTTCTACAAATTTTAGCCAATGAAGAGCAACAAAAGAATAAATGAACAGCATAAATTTTGAAAAGGGAGCATCAAGATTATTATTATTTGTAAGTAATGTATACTACTTTAAAAATTTGAGAGCTAAAACTTGAAAATTATTTAAGAAAGATAAGTGGTCAAATATAATAATTTGAAAAATATTATATTTTCAATAATGGAAATGAACACATATAGCAATTAGCTAACTGGAAGAATCTATTTTCAATAATGATAATTCATATTTCACATAAGTATTTGAAAGACTCTTATAAGTTAGGTTATCTTGAACATCGCCATATTAAAGATGAGGAAATGGAGGTACAGAAGTACAATGAGGTTAAATGATTTTTCCACACAGCTAGCAAGGGGAGAAGTCACAGCTAGCAAATAATAAAATGTACAATAATGAAACATAGAATAACCCAGAGAGCTGCAGGGCCATAATGCCAGCTGGTTTCAGCTGTGTGACCAGGTCCCCAGCAGTCTAGCCCACACAATGTCCTACCCCTTGAGGAACAGCCAGTGCAGCACAGTAAGGAGGCTGCCCCTGGGACAAAGGGTGCCAAAGCCTATGCTCCCAACGGCCCAAGAACCCAGTTAGACTGCCTGCAAGAGGCCAGGCATGTACCATGTCATGATGACATGTTTAAAAACAATAATTTATTATCTAAATGCTTTTTAGAAAGTTAATATAAAATAGAAAAACAAGAAAAAATAAAATCTTAGAAAACTACAAAACTTGAATGTAAAAAACAGTTTTTAATCTGTAGTCCATTGATGGACTTATGACAATTTGCTGTTTTCTAGAAATATGCAAAATACTGTGAGTCTGTGCACTTTTTTTTTTTTCCCAGAGAACTGAAGGTTTTATGCTTTCAAAAACATTGAAAGTCTTATAACTTCCAAAGTATAATTTTGGTTAGAAAAATAAAAGATTTGAGTAAATTTACATCTTTCCAGATGGGGAGACAATATGGTAAAGATAGTAGTTCCTGCCTCCACAAAGGAACGTTAATTTAATGCATTTACAATCAAAATGCAGGCCACGTTTTTTAAAAAAAGGATAGTTTCCAAAAGTTTTAAATTTTTATGTAGAGAAATAAATGTTCAGTAGTAAGCTAGACATTGTTGAAAACAAATGGAAGTTGCCCTTTTTAGTGATTCAAAAATACTACAACACTATAATAACTGAAAAATTGATAACTTAATAGCAAGTCAAGATTCTAAAAATGAAATACATAGACGTTTTTGAATAATTGTGTCCTCCAAATAAATGAAGCAATTATAAGTTATCCAGTGAATGTGAGTTGGAAAATTGGCAACCCAGTTTGAAATAAGAAATTAAACAACTACTTAACACCTATGCCCAAATTTAATTCCAGATGGATTATGATTACATTATTTAAATGGTTTAATGATCTAAATTTTAAAACTGTGAAGCAGACTTACGTTTAAGATGGCTGACCAGAGGCACATGGAACTGACCATCTCCATAAAGAAAGACGAAAACAGTGAGTAGATAATTTTATGTCAAATAGAGCATCTAAGAGAGAACTCTGGAATTCAGCAGTGAAGTGACAGGGAACCTCTGAAACATGGAAAGAGAGTGAAGCAAAATGGTCAGCTTGACCAGGATTGGCTTGAAGCCAGGAGAAACTCCCCAGTGTAGGAAAGAGGTAAGAGATTCCCAATGGTCCCCTATTCCCACCAAAAATTCGTGGGCACATTACCTCAGACTAGTACAGGAGCTACCTGGAGTCCACATGATGGCACTGTTCCAGAGAGAAAGTTCACACTTGGTCACACACACCTTCTCAAGGCCCAAGTAACCACCTCATGGCATCATTTTGAGAACCCATTCCCCACCAGACAGCATCCTGCCCTGAGGCTCAAAAGTCTTTGTACCTCCACATTCTTGAAGCCCTGTTAACATCTCATCACATTCATCCAGAGGTCTGCCAGCTGGACCCAACCGTGTGATAAGGTCCCCAGAACTCTAGCCCACAAAATGTCCTTTATCCTGAGGAACAGGTAGTGCAGCACAGTAAGGAGGCTGCCCTTGGGACAAAGGCTGCCAAAGCCCATGTTCCAAAGATCCTAAAAGCAGCATGCCTGGGGCTGCTGCCACTGATGGCAGCCCCATCCTATCCCCGAGCAGCAGAGCCACTGCACACTGGCAGGTGCTTTTATGAGGTCTGGGGACTGGCTCACTGGGTAGCCATCCAGGGGCCTGAGGATAGATCCACCCTGCCCACAGACCCTGCTGTCACTCCCCACATGCATTGTCCTGATGCCTGAGAATTGATCTTCCCTGCCCACAGCACATGGTGTACTTGAGCACCATTAGCAGACCTGAGAACAGGCCCACCTGCCTGCCACAGCCACAGCCCATGAGCACAATCAGGGGGCCTGGTAACAGGTCTAGCCCACCCATTGCCAGGGTATGCATGTGCAATCTGGGCACATGAAGACAAGCCCACTCTGCCTGCAGCCTCTACTGGCAGTACTTTCATGCATCCTCTGTGGGCTTGGGAATTGATCCACCCTGCCTGTCAATGCTGGCACCCATGCACACCACCCAGAGTATTGAAGATAAGCTCACCTAATCTGCCACCACCACTGCCAGAGCCCCAGCATCCCATCTGGGGACCTGGGAATCAAACAACCTGCCCACCACAGCCTGTAACTGTGTGCACCATGGAGGGGTCTGAGGACAGAGATGCCCAAGGGTTAGCTCACTGTTATTACTGTCATTACTAATGCCACTCATACCACCCAGAGGCCTTAGGATCCACCTACCTACTTGGCCCACCACTGCCACTACCAGCACTTGAACGATCCAACTGCAGGCCCCAAAATTGGCACATCCAGCTTACAGCTGCCACAACTGGTGCCCAAGGATCAGCTTACCTGACACTCCTGTCCCCAGCAAACCCTCACCACATACTCCACTAACAACTGTAGCCTAGGCCACTGAGGAACTCAAGTACCACTGATATGGATTACAGAAGAAATTATACGGAGACTATTGCACCCACCCAGAATCAAAGCCAAAGTGCTGTACCCAAACAACAATAGATACTTCAATAGGAAATAATCATTCTGCACAAAAACCAATCTGTGATATTAGAAGCAGTACAGTTACAGCAGATGAACAGAAATCAATGTTAGAACACCAGAAACATGGAAAAGCAAGGAAAAATAACATCTGCAATGGAAAACAACAATTCTCCAGCAATACCTTCTAACAAAAAATAAATCTATGCAATACATGAAAAAGAATTCAAAATAATGTTATTAAAGAAGCTAAGATACAAGAGAACACAGATAAACAATACAAAAAAGCAGAAAATAATTTATGATCTGAGAAATTCAACAAAGAAATAGGTATTATTTTAAAATAAACAAATCCTGAAACTCAGTAATTCAGTAAATAAAATAAAAATACAAGAGCCTAAACAATAAACTAGATCAAGCATAAGAAAGAATTTCTGAATTTGAAAACAAATTGTTCTGAAATAACCCAGTGAGACAAAAAATATATAATAAGAAGGAGCAAAAGAAAAATTTTAAGCCTATGTAACATATGGAACATCATAAAGCAAACAAATATTTAAATTTTGAAAGTTTCAGAATGAGAAGGAAGAGCAAAGTATAATCTTTCAGAAAGAAAAAAGAAATAAAGTATTTCCCAAACAAGCAAAAGCTGAGGGAGTTCATCACCACTAGACCTGCCCTAGAAGAAATGTTATGGGAGTCCTATACAAAAAGACTTTACCAAAATACTCTTGGGACTGATAAACAAATTTACTAAAGTTTCAGAATAAAAATTAGTATACAAACTCAGTGACATTTCTATACATGAATGACTAGCTAAAAAAGAAATCAAGAAAGCAATTTCATTTACAATAGCAATCAAAAATAAAATATCTTGAAATAAGTTTAACCAAGGAGGTAAAAGATGTCTACCATAAAAAACTATAAAACACAAATAAAAGAAACTGAAGTTGACACCTACAAATGAAAAGATATCCAAAAGTCGTAGACTGGAAGAATTAATATTGTTAAAATAACTATACTACCCAAAGTAATCTACAAATTCAGTGCATTTCTATCAAAATACCAAAGATATTCTTTTATTTCTGTGCACCTGTGGGCCCAATACCATGTTTAAACTACCAAGGTTTGAAGTTTGCACCTTCTGAAGCAATGGCCTGAGCAGTACATTGGCCCCTTTTAGCCACAGCTAAGATGCAGGGCACCAAGTCTGGAGACTGCACAAAGCAGCAAAGCCCTGGACCCAGCCCAAGAAACCATTTTTCCCTCCTTGGCCTCTCTTGGCTTGTGATGGGAGGGGCTGCCATGAAGGTCTCTGACACGCCCTGGAGACATTTTCCTCATTTTCCTGGGGATTAAGGACAACGAAGCATTTCCCCGTTGTCCCCATTGGCTCCTTGTTATTTATGCAAATTTCTGCAGCCAGCTTGAATTTCTCCCAAGAAAATGGGGTTTTCTTTTCTATTGTATTGTCAGGCTGCAAATTTTCTGAACTTTTATGCTTTGCTTTGTTTTTAAACCTAAGTTCCAATTCCAAACCATATCTTTGTGGATACATAAAACTGAATGCTTTTAACTGTATCCAAGTAACCTCTTGAATGCTTTGCTACTTAAAAACTTCTTCCACCAGATGACCTAAATCAAATCATCTCTCTCAAGTTCAAAGCTTCACAAACCTCTGGGCAGGGGCAAAATTCTGCTAGCCTCTTTGCTAAAACATAGCAAGAGTCACCTTTGCTCCAGTTCCCAACGAGGTCCTCATCTCCATCTGAGACGAGCAGCATTTGGTCAAAGCCATTCAACAAGTCTCTAGGAAGTTCCAAGCTTTCCCAAATCTTTCTGTCTTCTGAGCCCTTCAAGTCTCTAGAAAGTTCCAAACATTTTCACATTTTCCTATCTTCTTCTGAGGCCTCCAAACTGTTCGAACATCTGCTTGTTACCCAGTTCCAAAATAACTTCCACATTTCTGGATATCTTTACAGCATTGCCCCACTACCTAGTACCAATTTCTTGTATTAGCCTGTTCTCACGATAATGAAGACATACCCAAGACTTGGTAATTTATAAAGGAAAGAAGTTTAATTGACTCACGGTTCCATTGTGCGGAGACCTCACAATTACAACTAAAGGTGAATGAGGAGTCATAATGTTTAAATGACATCATGGTTCCACTGTGAGGAGACCTCACAATTATACCTGAAGGTAAATGGGGAGCAAAGTCACATCTTACATGGCAGTATGCAAGAGAGCTTGTGTAGTGGAGCTCCCCTTGATAAAGCTATCAGATCTTGTGAGAGTCATTCACTATCACAAAAACAGAACAGGAAAAACCCACTCCTATGATTCAATTACCTCTCACTGGGCCCCTCCCACAACATATGGGAATTATGTCATCAATTCAAGATGACATTTGGGTAGGGATGCAGCCAAACCATATGAATACCCTCTGCTCATGGATGAGTAGGATCAATACTATGAAAATGACCATACTGTCAAGAAAAACCTACAAATTCAACGCAATCCCCATCAAAATACCATCTTTCTTTACAAACCTAGAAAAAAACAATCCTAAAATTCATATAAAACCAAAAAGAGCCCATGTAGTGTGAAAGCAAGACTAAGCAAAAAGAACAAATCTGGAAGCATCACATTACCTGACTTCAAACTATACTATAAGGCTATAGTCACCAAAACAGCATGGTACTGGTGTAGAAATAGGCCCATGGACCAAGAGAACAGAATAAAAACCCAGAAATAAAGCCTAATACTCACAGCCAACCGATCTTTGACAAAGCAAACAAAAACATAAAGTGGGGAAAGGACACCCTATTCAACAAATGGTGGTGGAATAATTGGCAAGCCACATGTAGAAGAATGAAACTGTTCTGCACATGTATCTCAGAACTTAAAGTTTAATTTTAAAAAAAAGTTTGTCATCACAATGAAATATGAAGTTAAAAAGATATAATACCAAATATATATTTCCAGTTGACAAAATATTTTAGGGAAAAAAAAAAAGAATGAAACTGGATCCTCATTACTCAACTTATACAAAAATCAACTCAAGATGGATCAAATATTTAAATCTAAGACCTGAAACCATAAAAATCCTAGAAGATAATATTTAAAAATCCCTTCTAAACACTGCTTAGGCAAAGACTTCATGACCAGGAGCCCAAAAGCAAATGCAACAAAAACAAAGATAAATAGATGGGACTTAATTAAACAAAAAAGCTTCTGCACTACAAAAGAAGTAAGCAGCAAAGAAAACAGACAACTCACAGTGTGGGAGAATACCTTCACAATCTATACATCCAACAAAGAACTCATACCCAGAATTTACAGAAAACTCAAATAAATCAGCAAGAAAAAAACAATTCCATCTAAAGTGGGCTAAGGACATGAATAGACAATTCTCAAAAGAAGATATACAAACATCCCACAAACATGTAAAAAAAAGTTCAACATCTCAAATAATCAGAGAAATGCAAATCAACAACATGCTAGGATACCATCTTACTTCTGAAAAAATGGTCATAATCAATGATGTGGTGAAAAGGGAGCACCCTGGAAATGTAAACTAGTACAACCACTATGAAAAACGGTGTGAAGATTCCTTAAATATCTAAACCTACCATTTCATTCAGCAATCCCACTACTGGGTATATACTCAGAGGAAAAGAAGTCGTTACATAAAAAAGATATTTTACACACATGTTTATAGCAGCACAAATTGCAATTGCAAAAATATGAAACCAGCCCAAATGCCCATCAATCAACGAGCACATAAAGAAAATGTGGCATATACCATGAAATACTACTCAGCCATAAAAAATATATGAAATAATGGCATTTGCAGCAACCTGGATGGAATTTGGAGATCATTATTCTAAGTGAAGTAACTCAAGAATGGAAAACCAAACATATGTTCTTACTCATAAGTGGGAGCTGAACTATGAGGATGCAAAGGCATAAGAATGATAATAATGGACTCTGGGGACTCAGGGGAAAGGGTGGTTGAAGGATAAAAGACTGCACATTGGGTACAATGTGTATGCTTGGGTGATGGGTGCACCAAAATCTCAGAATTCACTATTAAAGAACTTAACAGGTAACCAAACACCACCTGTTCCCTAAAATCTATTGGAATACAAAATTTTTTTTTAAAGTTCTAGCATTTAATAGCACAGTAGAGTGACTATAGTTAATAACAATGTATTGTATATTTCAAAATAACTAGAAGAAAAGATTTGAAATGTTGCCAAAACAAAGAATGTTTTGGCAAATTAGGATATTTAGGATATCCATCACCTTGAACATCCTAAATATCCTAATTTGATCATTACATGTTGTATGCATGTATCAGAATATCACACGTACCCCACAAATATGTACAATTATTACGCATCAATTTAAAAAAACACTGAATGTTTCAGAAGAAAAATAACCATGGAGGTGGAGGACATTCATGAAAAACATGACAGCAAACTCAATAATTAAAAAGTAAAACAGTAGTAAATGTGTTTATATAAAACTTCAAACTTTCTTATGACAAATACCTGATTTTCTTCCAGCAATGTTAGCAAGTCGTTAGAAGAATCCATGTTGTATATCTACCTGTTCCACCCATCAAAGACAAGTTACCTCAGTAAATAGGCTTTTGCAAACCAACCCTTCTGAGACCCAGAGTTTCTGACTCAGCCAACTTTCCAGTAAATGCACTTCTGAATAGAAACCAATCAACACAGTCTCATACAAGCAACTGAGCTTCTGCTAAAGGGATTTCAACCTACTTCTTGCTCTGGAAGTTTCTTAATCCCTGGCCACCTTCCAAAAACCTTATACAAAATCATCACTCAGTGCCTGACCAGCATCCTTTAATATAATAACCAGTAACTTCAGCTTGTTAATTCAGATATTGAATGATGCCTCATCATCTTATGTATATATGTTAATATATATGGTATTAATTTCTATTATAGTCAGAAAGTCTTATGATTAGGAAAACATACAAAAGATATGAAGATTTATTTCACAAAAGAAGAAAACAAAATGCTAGGAAACTAAGAGCATGGCCAGTTTTACTGGTAATTTAAAAAAAATTGTTAAATAAAAGGACAGGCATTCATTTATTTTCTTTTTGGAAGGCAAGGTCAGCAGAAATTGATAATAGCTAATTTTAATAATAACATGAGAAAAATGGGCATTATGACACATTGCTGCTGTGAATAAATAAGGTTAGTTAAAATTCCTTAGTTAAAAGGCCTTCTATTTAATTTTTTTGCAATTATATTTTTAATCTTTGAAAGAACTTTCAAATTTTTTGAGTATTCTCTTAAATCTGTTTTTATTTTATTTAAAAAAATGTTTTTCTGGATATTCTAAGTTTTTCAAAGTTCTATTTATCAGAACATGTTTTCTCTATTAGCTTTTTTGTTTCATTTTTTATTATGCTCATTCCTGATTTTCAATTTCCTCATGATATGGTGATCTTTGGGTTATATTCATATTTAAGAATAAAAAAAAATAGTATGAATGGGCACAGTGGCTCATGCCTGTAATCTCAGCACTTTGTGAGACCGAGTCGGGTGGATCATGAGGTCAGGAGTTTGAGACCAGCCTGGTTAATATGGTGAAACACCATCTCTACTAAAAATACAAAAATTAGCTGGGCATTGTGGCACAGGCCTGTAATCCTAGCTACTCAGGAGGCTGAGGCAGAAGAATCACTTGAGCCCAGGAGGCAGAGGTTGCAGTGAGCCAAGATTGTGCCACTGCACTTCAGCCTGGATAACAGGGTGAGACTCCATCTCAAAAAACAAACAACAACAACAAAAAAACCCTGAAAAAAACAAAAAACAAATGACTAGCTTATAGGCTTTCTTTGCTATGTTCTAGGAAGGTCTAACTTCTCACTAGGTCTGTCTTTTTAATGTGAAGTGTTTCTAAGGTTATTATTGCTTGGCATTTTCTGGAGTTTATTGTAAAGCATATGTGTTGGAGTAGAAGTGACCTACATTTAGGCCTGAAGTCCCACAAATAGTACAACAAAAAGGTTTTACTCTGGAAAAAAATTAGCTTATACATCCATTTCCTGATTTATCACTTTAGGCAAGAATTCTTCACCTTTTCAGAAAGAGTGGTAAGGATTTGTTCCTTTCACTCTTCATCTTTCTTTGTACAACTACGAAAAAACTCAATTCTCTCTCTATTCGTGGTTTCCAAACCCATCCTCCTATATCCCATTAGCCCTCAGGCTGTTCTTTTTCTAAGAGGCCCTAACGGAGTTCACGTTTCCTCACTGTTCCCTGTCCATTCCTTTATATGGAATCTTCCCTCTTCTGGATAAAATTGTCTTAAGGAACTAGTTGAATTTGAGCCAATATGACAAATCATTTCATGCTAAAGGATGCTTTTGAGTCAGCCTCCCTGGAAAACATTGGAATTTTAACTAACTTTCTGAATCAATAGCTTAATCTAAGGTGCCCCCTATATGTATGAGAATGGATTGGATGATTTTAAAATCTGAGCAAGGTTTCTAAAAGAAGTACTTTGAGCAACTGGGAACTGAAAATGAGAAGCATAAAGAATTATGAGTGTATTTGGGATGCTGAAATTAAAATAAATACATACATAATTTAAGTGCCATAACCAACAAGGAAATTCTATTGTCTTACTTTAAAAAGAAGTCCCAATGCTGGACTGCTTCAATTTTAGGAGATTCAAGCTCGATGATGTATGTCATGGAGGTCTAGAATCTTTATGTCTTTCATCTCTGCCAACCTCAGGTCAGCAACCCCTCATGACCACACGATGGTTACCCCTGTTCTAGTAATGGAAGCATCATGGTGGTTTAAGAAGGGATTGAAATTTTCAGCAAAGTTGGAACTCTGCAGCCATAAAGAATGAAGAAATTATTTAGAGACAGCAGGCATCCAACGGTGCCTTGTTTAGTCTCAACTACTGAACCATCAGAGAAGCTAAGAGAGGTGGCTTCTCATTTTCTTTCAGTGATTCAACATGTGCCATGTAAGGTTAGATGTGGATATAGAGAAGACAATGAGAATATTAGCACTATATAGTTGATCAGAGCTAGAGGCAGACATTCTTCATGAAAATATTCATCAGTCTGAAAAGGGGATCAAAGAGAATTTTTTTTTCTGCAGCTATGAAATGACTCTTCTCTCTTCATTCCACCATTTTTGTTTCACTGTTGGTGAATTCCAATGCATCTTCTTAGACTATAAAGGCTATAGGCAGACTAAGATATAGTTCTCCTCCTGACATTTTATTCATGTTTAGTATAGTAGATAATAAAAATTTGAAGTGCCTTACTCAATGCAGGTTTGACAGTACTCACTAGCAGCCCAAGCCTGGTACAGCTTGATAAGGGTTGCCAAGGAGACAGACAGCTGGTTTAATGATAGCTGATAACAGTCCTTTCAAAGCCTTCACACAGTCCAGGAGGGGAGGGAAAGTGAGAGAGAAATAAAAGAGGGCTGAGATGAGTAGGTGCACTGAGGTTTCTCTTCAGCATTTCTTCCTCCTAACCCAGAACTTAATGGTATAATGGTGATATAACTTGATACAACTAAAGAGTTTATTGACAGGCACATAATGCTTTCTCACTAAGCTAATTTATGTTCTGCTTATGTTGACCAGTGCACAATGCAATGAAAATTATATGGGTTATGAAAAAGTAAAGTGAATGCTGTAGGGTCTCAGTCAATTAGTTTTTCTATAGAACACAATTCTGTGTATCCAGTCAGAACCACTGAAATGCAGCCCTTCCCCCACCCCATCCGAAGCACAGCCTACTGTGGGCAGGAGGCTTACTTGCTCTCTGAATTTGTGAAATTTTTCACTTTTATATTCTCATTTTTATATTCTCATTTCTTTCCATGCAGTAGTTTCTAAATACATTCAAAGCTATTTAATTACATAATTTAAAATGTAGACTAAGAAAAAAGACCCTGCAGGCTAGATAATCTGTCTATTAATACTGAAGTCAAACAAATAAGACAAAATTTAAAATCTGCAAATCCATTCGGGATTTTTTTCAAACCAAATACTGAATTATTTATACAATAAAGCTTAACATTTAACAGTATTTTATAATTGATTTTTATTGCTCTTTGAGTTTGAAGTGATGGAAAGGGCAGACCTGATGGTCTTTTCAGTTTATTTAATGGATAACACATTTCACATTTAACTTTTTGGAGTCTTAGGTCAGGGACCATGAAACTTTGGTCTCTTCATGAGCTGCCCAGTAATTTAGCTCTCCAGGTAACCTGGAATTCCAGATGTATTCCTGGAAGAAAGGCATCTCCTAAGCAACCTTGGAAGGTCTGAACTAATTTCTCCAGAATAAGTTTGTTGACACACAGTTTGCCATGAGCATCTTTCTGCTAGGTAACCACAGTTTAAAATAGGAATTCGTAATCTTCAAATTGGAAGGGTTTTAATTCATATAATTTTGGAAAAGCAGAATAAATAATTTTTTAAATAACTTGCCCCTGGTAATTAAGTTTCTGAAGGACAAAATCAAGCTGCTTAAAAAGAGACCATTTATATGCTAATAGGCTTGAAAGTTTAAAAGAAGAAAATATGTATAATTTTTATAATAGTATCGTGAAATCATAGTGTAGGAAAATATGTGGGGCAAAGGAAGTACAGAAATGTGTCTCTTAATGTCAGGAATATGTTTTGAGAAATGATTTGTTAGGCGATTTTGTCATTATGTGAGCATCATAGACTGTATTTACACAAACCTAGATGGTATAGCCCACCACAAACCTGTACAACATGTAATGTACTGCATCTTGTAGGCCATTATAACACCATGGTGAGTATTTGCGTATTTAAACATACCTAAACATAGAAAAGGTGCAGTAAAAGTACAACATTATAATCTATGGGACAAACTATACAGTCTGTCATTGACTGAAATGTCCTTATGCAGAACATGACTGTAATGTCTTGTCCCCCTCTCTGTTTGCAGGAAGATAGTCTTTTTTTCCCCAAAATTATTTTTTATTCTTTAAAATCAGAAGGAAGAAAAATACATCGCCTCAAAACAAATTACATCACAACTAATTTTAGCTGGGTGTGGTGGCTCATGCCTATAATCCCAGCACTTTGGGAGGCCAAGGCAGGTGGATCACTTGAGGTCAGAAGTGTGAGACCATACTGGTCAACATGGCAAAACTCTGTCTCTATTAAAAATACAAAAATTAGCCAGGGGTGGTGGTAGGTGCCTGTAATCCTAGCTACTCAGGACGCTGAGGCAGAAGAATCACTTGAACCCAGGAGGCGGCAGTTGCAGTGAGCAAAGATCGTGCCACTGTACTCCAGCCTGGGTGACAGAGCAAGACTCTGTCTCAAAAATAAAACAAAAAACAAATTATGTCACAACTCATTTTGAATCTCAACTATTTAGATATTTTTATTTTGTTAACTCTATTCTAATCTATTAATTTTTAGTCTGCTTGTATGTGTATATTTGTCATTTTTTTGACTGAAACATTATGCTTATATTTACTTGCTTATTACATGTCTCACCAAATAAATGTTACGTTTCATCAAGGTAGGCATTTCATTTTGTTGACTACCTTATCCTAGAAGCCTATAACATTGTCTAAGACTCAAAATCTTTTTGAATTAATTTAATAAACAATGGAACTATTTTTTATCCAGAGTATCTCAATCTTACATTAGGGAAGTAAAATTACTATTTTGTTGGCCTGGTGTGGTGGCTCATGTCTGTAATTCCCAGCACTTTGGGAGGCCAAGGTGGGAGGATCACGAGGTCAAGAGATCTAGGCTACCCTGGCCAACATGGTGAAACCTCATCTCTATTAAAAATACAAAAATTAGCTGGGCATAATGGCACGCACCTGTAGTCCCAGCTACTCAGGAGGCTGAGGCAGGAGAATCACTTGAACCCAGGAAGCGGGCTTGCAGTAAGACAAGATTGCACCACTGCACTCCAGTCTGGTGACAGAGCAAGACTCCATCTCACACACACACACACACACACACACACACACACACACAATTACTGTTTTGCCAAAACATCTTTGAGATTGCCTAAATTCAGTTTTCTCGTAGGGGCTGTCGTATTCTGCCAAACACAATGAATAGATATGAAGAAATTATAATTTTATTGAAAGACGGTACTTTAAAAAATTAGAAAATAACAAAAGATGACATCTAATTAATTGTGTCATAAATGATAAATTACAGAATAGTTTTGAAAAGGTAAAGATCAATATGTAGTGGACTCAGAAAGCTCAGTAGACCCTTGACATGGGTTAGAGCTGAATTGTGTTCCCCTCTAAAATTCATATATTGAACTCCTAGCTTCCAGAATCTCAAAATGAGACTGTATTTGGAGATAGGCCCTTTAAAAAAAAGTAATTAAGGTAAAATGTGTTCATATGCTTGGGCCTTAATACAATGACTGATGTTATTCTAAGAAGCAAAGATAAGGAGATGGCTAGGCCACAGAGAGGTGACACAAAGCACAAGGAAATGATGAAGGCACAGCCTAATTTCTCCTTGCTGCTTATAGCAAAATGTGAGAGGAGAGAGAAATTGAAAGCATTGTTAAGCAAATAGAAGCTAGAATCTGAAGATTTGAAAAATTCTCAGGCTATCCACATTGCAACAGGTGAAAAATTTTATTCTGAGGAGAAAAATCAAGTGTGTTGCCATTTGATAGATTACAGGTATGTGACTTCTGGATCCAATCAGCCATATCAGCAGAGGCCAGGAATAGAGATGGGAGTTGTACCCGCAAAAATGCCAACTTGGATTGAAGGTATAGAGGATGAGACAAAGTTAAAGAAGACTGTCTGACTTCTGGGATTCTACAGAATAATCCAATACAGCTATTTGGCTGTAAACATGTGTAATCCTTCCAGAAAAAGCAAGAATGACCCAGAAGGCAGTCCAGACATCCACAGAACTGCTACTGCCCCCACCACAGGCCCAGAGAACACTGGCCTGGGGTAGAGTGCTGTCTCCTCCTAAATTCCAGAAGTGTCAGGGCCACTGCCCAGAACTGGTGGGGGGTAAGCAGGATCTTTGCCCTGATAATCTCAGACAACAGAGCCACCCCAGTGAGCCTAGAGCCACAGAATTATTCCTGAGCCTTTACAATGTAATGAAATTTGACTTGCTAGGTTTGTGACTTGCTTGAGACCCATCACTTATTTCTTATTTCTGATTTTCCCCTTTTGGTATGGAAATGTCTCTCTTTTGGTATTTTAAAAGCACTATGTCTCATTTCGTAGATTCACAGTTGAGGAATTTTGCCTCAGAATAAATCATACTTCAAGAGACATTAATTTTCTCACAGTTCTGCAGGGCTTCATACCATCACCGCTCTGCGCCCTAATCTTTGCTTCTTAGAATAACATCAGTCATTGGATTAAGGCCCAAACATGGGAACACATTTTTGTTTAATTACTTTTTTAAAGGTCCTATCTCCAGATACAGTCATATTTTGAGTCGCTGGGGGCTAGGAACTTAACATACGAATTTTTGTTACATTAATTTGTATATGAGTTGAGGTCGAGTTCAAGGTTTATTTTTACTGTATAGATGTTCAGTTTTTCTGCCTTCACTTATGGAACAGATTTGTTTTCCGTGGAATTACTTTAACATCTTTGTTGAAATTAGTTTATTGTATAAAGAAAAATATTTCTGAACTTGATTCTGTCCTAGTAATATATTTGAATATTCCTATGCCAATATGATGGTCTTGGTTATTGATAATAGAGAGTCTTCAAGTCAAACAGTATAAACTCACAATTTTTGACTATTCTAGATTCTTTATAATGTGTTTGTTAATTCTTGATATTAGGGTTATTCTGGCCACATAAAGCTAGATGGGAGGGGATTCCCCTTTCATTATTTTCTAAAGAGTATACATTAGACTGTTTTTATCCCTTTCAAGTGTTTGACAATCAAATACTTCAGATATGAAGAGGTCAGTGAGGAAAGAGTTTCACAATAAATCTGATTTCTTTAATATGTATAGGTTTGCTTAGATTTCTATTTCATCCGTATAACTTTTGACAGTTGTGTTTTTCAAGAATTTCTATTTTTATGCTGTTACCGAATGGCATAAAGTTGCTCAAAATACTCCTTTATTGTCTTTTTAATGTAAGATCTGTTGCAAAATCTACTTTTTTATTTGTTATAATTTGTGGTTTTTTAAATAATAACTTTTTTTTTTTAGTTTTTCTTTTTGATCTTGCTGGCATTCATTAGTCTTTTTCAAAACTGAATTCTGGCTTTGTCAATTTCCTCTACAGTTTAACTATTTCCTATTTATTTGATTTATTCTCTATCTTTATTTTTTCAGGCCATTTATTTTGGGGATAATTTTAATAATTTTTTCTGCATTCTAAAAGTAGAAAATTAGATCAATTTAAATTTTTCTGAATTTCAAAATTATAAATGTCTAAGCATTTTTAGCTGCTGCCCACAAATTTTGATATATCAGTATTTTTCATTTTCATTATAATTTAATTCAAAATAATTTCTAATTCTTTCTGTGATTTGTTCGGCTCATGGTTTATTTATAGTCTGTTTTTAAATATCAAAATAATAGGTTTTTATTAAAATTTTATTGCTATGGATTTATAAAATAATCCTACTGATGTTAAAAAGCATACATTGTGAAATTTTATGCTATACTTTGCTTAACTTTCCATGTGCATGTGAAAAAGTATGAATTTTGTTGTATTACGTATACCATTTTACAGATGCTGGGTCAGGGTGGATTCTAGTATTACTAAAATCTTTTTTTTTTTTTTTTTCAGTGAAAAATAACTTTTATTGAGACCCCGCCAGCTGTAAAATCTGTTCCTGGCATTAAGCTCCTTCTCCCTTTGCAATTCAGTCTTTCTTGCATGGTCCCATGATTGCTTTCTTATCCTCCGTGGTCTGGAAGTGGCCATGGCCAAACTTGGAGGTGGTGTCAATGAACTTAAGGTCAATCTTCTCCAGAGCCCACCGCTTAGTCTGCATCAGCAAGGACTTGCGGAGGGTGAGCACTAGCTTCTTGGTTCCCACCATACAGCCTTTCAGCATGACAAAGTCATTGGTCACTTCACCATAGTAGACAAAGCCACCCAGAAGGTTAATGCTCTTGTCAGACAGGTCATAGTCAGTGAAGGCATTGTTCTTGATTAGCTTGCTGTCCTTGATAAGGTACCCCTGGCCAATCTTATATATCTTCTTGTTGATCTCAGTGTGGTGATGGTAGCTTTTCTGCCCAGCATGTGCCACAGAGAAGGCCACATGGGCAGGATGCCATGTCCCAATACAGGCCACCTTGTGTAGGCCTCAGTGAGTTTTGTGGGGCAGCTTCTTGGTGTGCCAACAACTGGTGACCCCTTTGTAGCCTTTGCCCTTAGTCACCCCAATGACGTTGATCATCTCATCCTGCCCAAACACTTGGTTCACAGTTACCTGCTGCTCTGGCCTCTCACAGGCCCAGTCCAGCTTCTTGGCCATAGTGCCTCCATTCACCTGAATCTCCATCAGGTGGGCCTTCTTCTGGTGCAGAGGAAGCAGACACACCTGTGTGTGGGCAATGACGCGGATGACTTGGCAGTACTTCTTCGTGCTGCTGAAGTCCTTCTCCAGTTCTTGCCATCCTCATCCTGCCATTTCTTGTAGCACTTGGTGAAGGCCTTCTTCTTAGATTCATGCCAGTTCTTATAGAAACGACTCTTGCACTCATTGCTGATGTGCTCAGCGAAGACAGTCTTGAAGGTCCGGAGGCCTTGAGGAGTTTCCATGTAGTCCACAATGCCCACCACCACCATATGTGGTGTTACAGTGGCTACACCTCTTTCTTGTTCACCTTGGATCCTGGCCTGTCAACGTCCCACATGATGTGGGTCATGCCAGCCTTGTATTCCAGGAAGGCTGTGAGGTGGACCGGCTTGGAAGGGTCATCCTTGGGAAGTCTTCACCTTCCCACAATGTCTACTGCTGTGCTTCAGAGGCAGGAAGCCCAGGGACCCATGTCTGGGAGCAGAGAACTTTTTGTGAGACATCAGGCTGGCATATCCCACCAGTAGAGCTAAAACCTTTTATATTATTCTAACTTTTATCTCATTACTCTATCAATTACTAAGGATCATATCTTGCTTTAGCTATATTACTTCATATATTTTTAAGCTATTAAATGCTTATACATTTTTAATTGTTTTAGCTTCATGATTAACTGAATCTTTATCATTATAAAGTGGCCAAACAATTCTTTTTCTGAAACCTATATTTTCTATCACCAATATAGCCACCCAACTTTTTCATGATTAGTGTTTTCTAGATATATTTTTCTTTTTACTTTTAATTTATCTTTGTCATTGTATTTAGATCATGTCTCTTGGAGACAACATACAAATAGGCCTTGCTTTAATATAGTCTGATAATTTCACTTTGTAATTTGATTTTATATCCATTTACATTCAATATTAATATGATATTATCAGCTTGCCATTTTAATTCCTATATTGGCATTTTAGGTAAATAATTTAGCAGTATCTTTAAGTGATAATTCTTTGAAATACAATATACTTTCTTAACTTACCACTCCTTTAGATTTAATATTTTACCACTTCCAAAAAGCCATCACAAAAGACCACATATTATATAATTCCATTCATAGGAAGATCCAGAATAGAAAAATTTACAAAGGCAAAGAGTATATTAGTAGTAACTTAAACCTTTTGCATTTGTACAAAGGAAAAAGCTTTTGGAAATTTTATACAGATTACATTTAATCTGTATGTCACTTGGATCTTTGCTAGTCTTGACATCCTAACAATATTGTGGGGTTTTTTTTTTTGAGATGGAGTCTCAGTCTGTTGCCCAGGCTGCAATGCAATGTCACTATCTTGGCCAGGCTGGTCTCAAACTCCTGATTTCAAGTCATTCACGTGCCTCGGCCTCCCAAGGTGCTGGGATTACAGGCATGAGTCACCATGCCTGGCCTATCACATATTTTTAAGTTTTTAAGATTTTCTTCTGTTATTGATTTCTAGCTTCATCCCATTGTGGTCATAAAAATATTTTGTATGATTTTGATCTTTTAAAGTTTATTTTGCTACTTTTCTTGTGGCCTAACATATAGATTATCTTGGTGAATTTTCCTTTTGTTTGTGTTTGCTTGTTCGAGATGGAGTCTTGCTCTGTCACCCAGGCTAGAGTGCAGTGGCGTGATCTCAGCTCACTGCAATCTCTGCCTACTGGGTTCAAGCAATTCTCCTGCCTCAGCCTCCCGAGTAGCTGGGACTACAGGCGCGTGCCTCCATGCCCGGCTAATTTTTGTATTTTTAGTAGAGACGGAGTTTTACCATGTTAGCCATGATGATCTCAACCTTCTGACCTTGTAATCTGCCCACCTCAGCCTCCCAAAGTTCTGGGATTATAGGCATAAGCCACTGCACCAGGCCTATCCTGGAGAATGTTTTATGTGCACTTGAGAAGATTGTGTATTCTGCCATTATTGGGAAAAGTGTGCTATACATGTCTGTTAGTCTAGCTGGTTTATGGCATTATTTACGTCTTTTATTTCTTTATTGATCCCAAGATGTTCCATCCATTAATGAACATGATGCATTAAATCTTCTATTATTGTAGAACTATTTCTCCCTTCAATTCTGGCAATATTTATTTCATATGTTTTGAGACTCTGTAGTCTGGTGAATACTGGTTTAATTCTTATTTCTTTTCCAAGAATGCACTCTTTTGGCAACAGTGAATATTTGTCTTTGTTTCTTATAACAGTTTTTAAATAAAAGTTTTTGGCTGGATTAATATATTCATATCAGCTCTTTTATGCTCACTGTTTGCTTTGAACATCTTTTTTATCCCTTCTCTTTCAATCAATTTATCTTTGGGTCTAAAGTGAATCTCTTGGAGACTGCATGTAGTTGGATGATGTTTTATTGTTGTTTGTTTCTTCCTTCTATTAGTCTCAGCTGTTTGATTAGAAAGTTTAATTTACATTTAAAGTAATTATTGATAAGGACTTACTTCTGCCATTTGCTATTTGTTTTCTATGTCCTATAAATATTTTATTCCTATTTCCTCCATTATGCCTTTTCTTATTTAGTTGATTTTTTGTAGTGAACCATTTTTATTACATTATCACTATCTTCTACACACAGTTTTTTAGCTATTTTATCGTGGTTACAATGGAAATTACATTTAACATTCTAAATTTATAACACCTATTTGGATACCAACTTAATAGCAATAGATTACACACACTCTGTGTATTATGTTGCTGTTGTTGAGGTGTATCTTTATACGTTGTTTACTCCATAACCAATTTATAGTTATTTTATGTTTTTTGTATTTTAAATTCTTTAGGAAATAAAAAGTGAAGTCACAAATCAAAATTATACCAATACTAACTTTTGATTTGCTTATGTATTCTTCACTAAAGATCTTTATCTCTTCAGCATGGCTATGAGTTAAACTATGTAGTGTCCTTTCATTTCAACTTAAAATTCTTTAGCATTTCTTCTTAAGACAGGTGTTTTAAAATGTAGATTTATAGGTTTTGGTATTCAGGTATGACAAGGCCAAAAGATCAGGACATGATTGTTATTAAAAATGTAGTTTGTTACTCATAGTCCCCAAGGGAAAGGAGCACACTTCATCATAGAGGGATGTACAAGGAAGCATCAGGATGCATTGGGAAGTAAGAAGAAACAGAGGAAAACATAAGAAAGAGCCTTTACTGAGGTTTCTGTGAGAAGGAGTAGTTGATGTAGAGCAAGGAGATATAGAACTGACTAGTTTGAATGATTTCAGTGGGTCCTGTAGTATACAGCCTGTCTTGCATTGCTTGATACTTGACCCTGAGATGATTAGTGTAGGGGACTATTGGCCCAGAGTGTTAAGAGACTGATAAAGGAAATGGGAAAGGCAGGCTCTCTATTGGTTAGTTTATATAAAATCCATGCTCACAAGTAAATAGTTTTCTATTTCTAGGAATTGGCAAGCTGAGGGAGGGGCAATCTCTCCATGGTCAATAAGATGTCAGATGTCAAAACATCAAAATTAAAAGACATGGTTAATACAGCAGGTCTACCTTTTGTTTATCTGGAAATGTCTTAATTTCTCCCTCATTTTTGAAGAACAGTTTTTCCAGATGTGAAAATCTGAATTGAAAGTTTATTTTCTTTCTCTACTTTAAATGTTATCCCAATGTCTTCTGTCCTCTTTGATTTCTCATGAGAAATCAGTTATCTTACAGAACATACCTTGTATTTGACAAGTTGCTTTTTTCTTGCTGTGTTTAAGATTCTTTTCTTGTCTTTGACTTTTGATAGTTTGATTTTAATGTGTGTTAGTGTGACTCACTGAAGTTATCCTGCTTGGAGTTTATGGAGCACTTAGATTTGTAGACTCATATCTTACATCAAATTTGAGGAGTTTTCTGCCACTGTTGTTAAAAATACTCTTTCCTCCTCTTTCTTTCTCTTTTCTTCTGTGACCCCCATAATGTATATGTTGGTTACCTGAGGGTATAACACAGGTATTTTAGTGTCTATTTAGTTTTCTTCATGTGTTTTTCTTTTTGCTCCTCATATTTGATAACTTTAATTATTTTATCTTGAAGCTTGCTGATTTTTTCTTTTGCCCACTCAACTTTGCTACTGAACACTTCTAGTGAATTTTTTATTTCAGTTATTACACTTTTCAGCTCCAGAATTTCTGTTTCCTTCCTTTTTATAATTTCCTTTTTATGTTCAGTTTGTTTATACATTGCTTTCCTAATTTCCCTTTATTTGTCCATGTTTTAAATTAGATTTTTGATCATATTTAATTCAGTTGTTTTAAAGTCTTTTTCTAGTAAGTCTGACGTTGGAATTCCTTAGGGATGGTTTCCATCCATTTATTTTGTTTCTTTAGATGAGTCATTCTTTTCTGATCCTTTGTATGCCTTATGATGTTTTTTGTTGAAAATTAGACATTTGAATATTATAATGTGGTAACTCTGTAAATCAGATTAACAGCCTTCCCCAAAGTTTGCTGTGTTTTTTGTTTGTTTGATTGCTTGTTAGATTAAAGGCTGTAATAGTCCATTTATTTAATGACTATTCCAAATAATTCTTCCAAAGGCTATTTCTTGTGGTCCTTAGTTATTTGTTCTTTAGCTAGTGTTTTGAGAGAGATTCCCTTGAATTTCAGGAGCTAAATATAAAATAAACAACAAAAGACATTTTCCCTTGTCTTTACAGATTGGTTCTGTGCCAGAGTGCTCCTTCAACACATAACCAGGCTTGCATTGAGCCCATGGTGAAAGTTGAGAATCTTCTTAGGTATTATCTAAGCATGTGTCTTACCCTGGACATGCATACAACCTTCTATATTTCACAATATACTTTTGTAATTCTCTTGAAGCGGTTCTTCACATCCCTTTAAAGTTGTATTCCTAGGTATTTTTTTCTCTTTGTAGCAATTGTGAATGAGATTTTATTTACGATCTGGCTTTCTGTTTGTCTATTATTGGTGTGTAGGAATGTTTGTGATTTTTGCACATTGATTTTGTATCCTGAGACTTTGCTCAAGTTGCTTATCAACTTAAGGAGATTTTGGGCTGAGATTATGGGGTTTTCTAAATATACAATCATGTCATCTGCAAACAGAGACAATTTAACTTCCTCTTTTTCTGTTTGAATACCCTTTATTTCTTATCTTGTCTGATTGCCTTGGCCAGAGCTTCCACTACTATGTTGAATAGGAGTGGTGAGAGAGGGCATTCTTGTCATGTGCTGGTTTTCAAGGGGAATGATTCCAGTTTTTGCCCATTCTTAGAACCATAATTACAACTTTTTAGACTTGACTCTGGACTGCAGTTACCAGTTCCCACCATCAATCTTTAAAGACTGCCTTAGTCAGTTTGGGCTTCTGTAACAGAATACCATAGCATAGGTGGCTCAAACAGCAAACATTTATTTCTTACAGTTCTGGGGACTAGAAGCCCAAGATCAGGATGTGAGCAGGGTCAGGTTTTTGATGAGGCCCTTCCTCCTGGTTTAGACTGTCACCTTCTTTCTATATCTCAAGAGAGAGAGAGAGAGAGCTGGAGTCTCTTCATCCCCTTATAAACTGTAACCCCAGGACCTCATTTAAACATAAGTACCTTTCAAAAGTCTCATCTTAAAATATCATCACAATGGGAATTAGGAATTTAATATATGGAATTGGGGGAGAAATATTTAATCCAAAGTATATGTCATGCATTTCCACTTTATGATTTGTATTTTGATACAATTCTTAGTTGGCTAAAGTGTGTCTAAAAGTAATTTTGTTTTAATATATGCGGTTAAATACCATATCTTTTCATTAAAGTCATATTTATGTTTTGTATACTTAAATAATAATTTAGTTGACTATAAAATTTCTGGGTCACAACATTACTATCTCAAAATTCTGGATATAATACAAACTCCATTATTTTCTAGAAATTGGTAATCAGGCCAGAATTCCTTTTGTTTCTCTGTGGATAGCCTATTTTTTCTGTCTAAATAATTTTAATTTTTCTTTATGCTGTTAATTGAAAACTTTAACTGGACTATATCTAGGTGGGAATCTTTTTTAATTAGTATTTTCTGGACTATAATAAGCACTCTGACCTAGATACACATTTTTTCATAGTGTCTGGGAGGTCTTTTTCAATTATGCAAAAGTACATCTGTGTTCATTGTTCTGAATTCTTCCTCAAGAATATCTAAAATTTCTAAGTTGAATTTCTCTTCTCTGCCTTTTATATCATATCTTCTTTTCCTTTCTGTCTGCTTTCTGGGAGATTTTCTTAATTTTTTTCATATCACTACTTAATTTTCATATCACTTCACTTCTTCTCTTTACTAGATTCAATACAGATTTTGACTCTGTCATTCTTTATTATTATTTTACAGTCCTTGTATATTGTACTTTATTCTGTTTTAATTTTATTTTTTCCTGAATCTGATTGTTCTCTGTTTCATTTTAATCTCACTCTAAGTAGTGGCTCTTTGCTGTTTGACTGCTTGGTTTTCATTTCTACCTTTATAAACAAAGCCTCCTGATTTATCTTGGGTATTTACTCTAGTCTTTGTGACCTGGCAAGTCTCAGGGAAGGACAGGAGTCAGGCTAACGCCAATCAGCTAGATGATCTCCCGTCCCAGTGACTGTTTCCAGGATGAGCACATGACCCAGTCAGCCAATGAGGCCACAAGGAAATGTGCTGGGTGAGGGGCGGCTGCTCTGTTTCCAGGGAGACAGAAACTGAAAGTGTGGCTGGCGCTTTTGTGCCATCCTTGTACTCTAAAGGAGAAGCTTCCCTGAGGATAGAACACAGAGAGAGGAAGATGGCTCTCCTCTTCAAGATATAGACAGTGAGAAATCAGTTTATGAGAACCCTACTTGGGCCCCTCCAGACTATAAAGCCAGTATACTCCTGAATGTTTTGTTTAGGGGAGATACTTAATTCCCTTTTTGCTCTAACCATTTTCTAATTAGACTTTCTATCAATGTCAAAAGAAAGAATTCTAATCTGTACAACATATTCTCTTCTCATTGCTTTCTGGACTTGTTTCCTACAGATTTTTTTTTTTTCCTCCTATTGGTGGATATTCCTCTAGAAGACGTCCCAAATAGTCTTATGTTTCTCATGATAAAACATTTTAGGAGGTTTACTGTTCCAATGAGTCTTGAGGATAATGTTCCCATTTCTACATACCAGAAAAACTAAAGGAATTTTTTTCAATATATTTCTGGAGAGATTTGGTCAATGTATAAATTTCCCTTGGTCCCACCTCAAAGATTAATTAGTGTGATTCGCAGGCGAATTTCCAGTGCACAGCAGCATTCATCCAGGGCTATACCGAAAGAAGACCTCCACTCTCTACCTATTTGGAACATTTGTTTTGCACAGTCGGAGTAGCGCTGCTTTCCAGTTAGAACTTTATTAACCTACATGCCCTCTGAGCAGAACAGTGTGGCTAGAGCAGAGGGGTCAAGAATGACCCTCACATCCAATAATCCAGGGATGTAACCTGGTAGGACAAGAGGAGTGGACACCCCCTTGTAATTTAGCTGTTGTACCACAGGTACCAAGTACATATGAGGCTTTCAAAAGTTTTATGTTGTGGTTTTTTTTTTTAAGCAAATAAATAAGCCCTTGAGGATACTCTTTGAGATACTTAGGCCCCAGTGCTGTTGAGAAATCTGAGATGTTCTCAGTACACCTCATCATATTTGGGAAAACCTTGTGCTTTCAAAGCTCCCTATGTTGTTTTCTTCCTTCCTTCCCCCCTCATTATGCATTCCATATATGGAGGCTGTAGTACGAACAGAGACCAAGATAATTCTAGTTGTCTCCAAACTCTCAATACAATTCCCTAATCCCCTTTTTTTCCATTGAGTTTTATAGAAGTCTGCTTTGACATTCATGCATCAAGGCTACTCAAGCCTTTTTAAAAGGACACATTTTTTTTACATAGACTGGCCTCTACTCTGATGAAATATATGAAAAAAATATTTGTATACATAAACTCATTTTAGTGCCAAGGTTTTTTTTTTTTTTTTTTTTTTAATCAACCTTCTCTATAACTCTTGGCATACAGGAACCCTAGTCCTCAGGTGAGGGGACATCTACCAGGCCTTCTTCACAACCTATTCCATAGTGCTGGACTGAGGCTAATTCACAAAGCGGGTGCCCATTGGGGAGGAGGAGGACAATATTCTGCCTTCACTCAATAGCTGATGCATTTCTTGTTTGTTTTGTTTTTGTCTGTGGATGTTGTTGATGTTCCTGTTGCTACTTTAGATATACCAGGCCCTGTCAGGGTCCCTGATACAGATGTAGTCATAGAGTGGTGGGGAGAGAGAAATTGTGTTTCTAGTCATTTCAAGGAAAGTGACGCTCCTTTGTTTTATGAGGCTAAGAATATATCACAGCCTACTTTAATTTTTTAGTTATACAGCTTTAGTTATACATCTGCTTTATTGTTGAAAATTCTACCCAAATTCTGGTCATATTTCCCTGCCTGCTTTAATTTTCCATGGAATTCTGAGTTTTCCCATTTTGCATTGTTTCCTAAGTATTGTATTGAGAGCTTACCAGGCTGCAAGTCAGAAGTCATTTTAAAACATTAGTCTGATTTATACCTTAAATATCAAGGATAACACTGAAAATCTGCCATGAAATAGAGAGAGGCGAATATCGGGAAATTTTGTTTGCAGAAACTATACAATGATACAATAAAGGACATCCAAGAATAGAATGTCTACTCCATAACCTCACAGGCATTTCGCCTCTGAAATAAAGTCTTGGCATAGGTCAGAAGACAATAGTTTTAACATCTTCTTTTACCCTCTGAAGGTTGGATTATTCACTTCATGAATGCTTCACCCAGCTCACCTCCACTTACAGCTAGCCTGAAGAAAAGTCTGCAGCGTTCTTTCATTCCAGTCAGTCTGAAGTACATTAGAGAAAAGTTCCACTGCTTGCCCTATATGACTGGCATCTTTACATTTCCCATCTTCCAAGCTCCACAGCCACTTATATTGAGAGGCTTGAAAGATTTGTTGAGGGAAATGGAGGTCAGAAGTCTTAGGAACATAATAGCAGGTTTAAAACCATTTGTAGGACTATTGAGTATCACAGAAATGCTCCCACATTAGAAGGCATTGTAATAAATGAAACTATTTACAGAAATGCCCCAGATTATAAGATTATACTAATAAATGAAGCCAATAAATAAATGAATACATAGAATAGGCTACCAATAGCTCCTGAGAGCTGCAAGCCTACAAGAAATGAATGTTTCTATGGCCTCATGTTTCTGCCTGACATTGTATTACATGTAGAATCTTCGACTGCTCTCGCTTTAGTTTTTGGCATCTGCAAAGTAAGTCTACTTTTATGGATAATGCTCAAGCGTTAACGGTGATTATGACTAATGAAAAGCATAAATGTTTAAAAATGTAGAAGTTATGCCAGGATCAACATTAGGGTTTTCTATTAGCACGATTGAGGTAGATTTTATGTTCATAATTTCATCGAAAACTATTGCTCTTGCTCTCTTTACTATAAAGCCCATTGAAAATTTGATGCTGTGTGACATAGTAAACCACTTCACATTACAGTGTCTTTCTATTCAGTAACCTATGTGCTATTTTGGTGTTTATCATGGTTACATAAGGCTTTTCTGCCTTGGGACTATTTTTCTGTTACTCATAAAGTCACCTTCTATAAATCTCCAGGGCTAAAGAAATAACTTCTATAAGTGACTTAGCAAAATGAGGTAAACGTAGAAGATTGCTTTGCCTTTTTCACAGACCTAAAGTTGAAAGTGTTGCTCTTAAGACAGTTATTGAAAATGTTTCATTCTATTGAAGATGATATCTACATGCAATGCTCTAATATAACAGGCAGGAGAATTTTATGAAAATAAAAATTAATATAAGATGTAAATGTTGGTGGAGAAAAATAAGGAGGGACTTAAATAAGGCCCTAGCAGCATCTGATTTTGTCTTATTACCTTTTTCCAACTGCCCAGAAGCTGAGGTAGGAGAGGTAGATAAAAGAAACATGTTAAACTAATTAAAGGCTAAGGGTTAAAATGCAAAAACCCTGGAATTTTGAATTTTTTAGAGGCCATGAGGTGAGCCTGCAGCTCCAGATCTGCATACAGCCCAGCCCAATGGCTGCCAGAACACTTTATTGGCATGTGACTACCCTGAAGGACCTGCAATGAATGATAGTCTCTTAGTCATTAGGCAACACCTGAAAATACAGTGCTGGGCTCTACTAAGTAATAATAGAGTGCTTTAATATCAAGCACTCACTATGAGGCCAGTTACTGTGCTTCTTAGTCTAAACCCATTATTTCATCGAGTAGGCATGATTTACTGAGGTAAGTATTATTATATTATTCCTGTTTTACAGAGAACACATCGGGTTTGGCAGAATTAATTACTTTCCCCAAGTCACACAGCTCATAAGCATAAGAACTGGGAGCTGGAGGTCAAGGCTTTGTCTTAACCAGCTAGGCTGCACCAGAATCAGTGAATTAGACCTTTGATGATTCTCCATCATCACTATGATTTCAAATGATGCTGCCAATAAATACTAACCAAAATCCCCACATACAGTGACACATTTTAGGGGACAAAATGAAAGTTTGGAAAGATACCAGCTTAGGCAAGAAACTCAGCCCCATTCTGTCTGAAACAAACAGGAACACAGAAACCATAGATTGTTTATTATCAAATATGTATTAAATTAGTATTGTGTGCTCATTTCAATGCTAAACCTTAGCAGATTATAGGAGAGATTCTGGTTACTACTATCAAGGAATAAAGTGTTTCTGCATAAAGAAAGTGATGTATTTGCTTAACTGTAGGGCTCTATATACAATGAATAGACATATTTCTCCTGTCAAATAAAAGATAATAAAGGGGGTAATAAAGTAAAGACTTGTCTATTGTGGGTGGAAGTATATTGAACTGATCAACTTGAGTTGGCTCAAACATCTCTGAGTTAAGATGGAATAAACAGGCAGAGCCACCAAGCAATGAAGGATCATGTATCATCAAATAACATGTAGAATGGCCAGGCAGTGGGAGAAAGAGGGCTGACATAGGTATAGCTTCCTTGTAAAAATATTTTGTTTGGCCACTAAGTTATAGGCAAAGAGGAAAAAAAAACCCTGAAATTTGGCACTATGACTGAGCCAAATAGTCAAATGGTGTTTATGGCACTGGTTCATTAGAAATTGAGATTACGAGGAAGCCAGTTGATACTAAATAAGCATTTGTCACTTGAAGAAATAAATGGATGAATGGATGGATGGATGCACCATATATCAGCAGCTACACTGTTAAAAGTACTACAGTCTAAAACTCCCTGGTCAAGTACTGGTGGTGTCACTGGTCATAGCAAAGAAGTAGTGTATTAGTTGCCTAGAGTTGCCACAACCAAGTATCAAGAACTAAGTGGCTGAGAAAAAAAGAAATGTATTTACTCACAGTTCTGGATGCTGGAAGTCTAAAATCAAGGTCTCATCAGGCTCTGCACCCTCTGAAGTCTGCAGAGGAGAGATCCTTCCTTGTTTTTCCAGCTGCTAGTAGCCCCAGACGTTTCTTGGCTTGTGGCAGCATCACTTCAGTCTTCACATAGCTGTCATCTCCCTATGTCTCTTCACACAGCCCTCTCTTTGGGAAGACAGACAATAAAATGGAATATCTTTCCCAAGACCAAATTTCTCCTTTTTATAAGGACACCAGTTATATGTATTAAAGTCTGCCCTAATGCCCTCATTTTAATATGATTACCTCTGTAAAGACCCTTTCTCCATGTAAAGTCACATTCTGAGTTACTACAAGTTAGGACTTAAATGGATCTTTTTGGGAGGAAGGCACAATTTAACCCATAAAAACCACCTACCCACTCTACTGCGTTTCCAGCAGGATTCAGTGAAGACACCGCAGTTAAGTTCTTTTAGACTCTCAATCTTGAAGACTGGGAATAAGGATAGCACTAGTTCCTGGGAGACAGCACAGGATACACCACTCACTCACTGGGACCACAATGTCCCCCTCAGACTTTCCCAACTACGTGCCTTTCTAATGACCCCACTCCTTCTCTGAGCCAGTCCCTGAAGGGACATTTTTATATGTATGAGACAGCTTGGTGAGTATCAATTAGCAAGAAAGGATAATGCATACACTTGGTTGTTCTTGAATGATTTACTCCATTAATGCTGATAAAGAAATAGAAATCTAAACCCAGTCAAAAGTAAATGTGAAATTAATTTGCACAATACAGTGAAGAAAACCTCTGACTAGAGGACCAAAGAAAACATTGCTGTTTCCAAAGGCTGATCAGGGTTGAAGGCTGATTATTAATAATAATCCCATGAAGAAAATGTCAAAAATGCAATCAAAGGTTCACAAAGCCCTAGCATTATTTATAATAGCAAAAACTTAAAACTCAAATGGCCAACAATTAGGAATGGGCTAAATAAATTGTGGTATATTCTTCACATGATAGGGTCTTATACACCCATATTAAAAGTGCATTGTCAACGAATATTTAATGGCAAAAGAAATCCTAAGCCAATGTTAATTAAAAGTTCAAAAATAGCATATTTAAAGTGACCTTAGTTTTGCAAACACTTATTTAATACATTTTCATATTATTTACATCCTCACTAAAGAAACTAGAAGAAAGCATACATATCATACATCAAAATATATATCTTTACATATATATTTTTACATGTAAATGTATATAGATAAATGTATTTCTTCATAGCGCTGTTTTCTAATTAACACAAAGGCACCTCTGTGCCTGCAGTGACCCAGGCATCAAGGAAACAAACCTGTCCATGAGTATCAGGGCCCTGCGCCCCAGACTAGAAATGGGACAGGATCCAAGGCTCCCAAGACTAGACTTGCACGACTCTGCTTGCAGAAACTTGGTTCAGGATAGAGCTGTAATCCCAGAAAATACCACTATACTAGCTAAGTAATTAATAGACTTAGGAAAAATACTGCCTCGTTTATGTTTAAAGTCATCTCGTGGAGAGCAGAGTGGGGATGGCAGGTACCAGCTGCCCATTCAACATTCCTGGAGGCAGGGGCTCACAGTGTAAGCAGAGGAACTCAGGTGGCAAATTTAGGAGCCCAGTGACCAGTCCTAGGCCAACCCATTCAGTTCTGTTTAATGGACAGCTTTTGAATGGACAAGCACTGAAGTGGAAGAGAAGATAGAGTTTGCCGATCCCTAATTGTCATAAGCCAACTGAGCTCAGGGATAGGAAAATGTACCCCGGAAATCACAGGTGAGGCCACCAGGGGTCCAGCTGTGAACTGTGTGCCAGTCTGAAAAATCAGACAGGGACCAGTCCTCGCAGAAAGCCATGTTTTCTGTAACAATTCCAACTTTGCAAAATAACAAAGTTGGAAGGAGAAGTCATGACAAATAGTCCAGGTTTAGGCATAAAGCTGAACCTGAAGGCAATCCTGAAAGGATTGGCCACTGGCATTCAGTCTCCTCTGTGGTGCCTTTGAAACCCTGTGAATGCATTTTAGCATCCGCCAGGCAGCCTTTGCCAAGACACTTAATGGAATGTCACAGCAGGATGTTTTACTGCCACCTGCCAAAAGATTTCTATAGCACACATGCACACTGACTTTGTGGTATTTTCCTAGGGTTTTTCAGTGCACAACCCACCCAGCCTTATGAGGCAACCCTCATTAAAGATACTGATATCCAGCTACATCCCCTACACCCTACTGCCTACCTGATGAATGCCCAGTGCTGATGGTTTCCAGAACTGAGTCCCAGGCTGACCTGGACCTCTGGCCTCACTCCTGGAGCCTGTGTGTCTCCAACTGTCAAGATCCTTACTCTCCAGCCCACCCCATTGCCACTACCCATGTCCAAGTTATGACAGTGAGTTTTTCCATTCTGAAACCCATTTACCCAACACATAGTTAATGAGCAATTTCTTTCTTTCAAACCCTGCTGAACCTTAGGGATGCAGAGACAAGTAGGACTCACTCCATTCCACTAAGTACCTGGCAGGTTTTGGAGCCCAGTCTTTAGGCTGTGAGTTCTCTATATGAATGTCAGGTTATTCAGAAGAACTTTCCCAACAACCTCTCTGAGGTGTCTAAAACTCTAACCCTCCTATCATTCTTAATCAGCTTGATTTCTTTTATTGCATTTACCACTATCTAATATGCTATCAATGTATTATCAGCCTCCTATGAGAATCTAACTCCATAATGATGGGATACATGTTTCCTTCATTGCCGTATCCTTTGCACTTAGAATAGAGTTGGACAAATAAGAGGCATTCAAGGAATATGTGTTGAGCGACTGAGTGGATTTAATTAATAATAGGATAGACAATGGTATTTTCTGGGCACATGTGGTAGGGGACTTAGGACAGAAAAGAGAGAAGGCAGGTGAAGGGAGACTTTCCGAAGTCATCACACCATGCCAAGTATTGCATCTTCTGGCGTATTTGTCTATCTATCCCCTACACTGTCTTGAGGACACAGAACATGTCTAATTCATCTTTATAACCCCAGCATCTAGCCCAGTGTTTATTCCTTAGTCAAATTCTAATGAATATTAGTTGCCTACTTGGCCTTATTCTAGTTGGGTATAAACTTGAAAAATGAATTACTTAGTTTATTTTATGAAGCCAATAATTTTGTTTTATAATTTCTTCCTTATCTCATTGAAGCACTTTCTAAATAGGAAGTTTCTTTCCACTGAAAGCTTAGAATGTAAAGAATATCCAAATACTGGTTGAGCATCTCGAATACAAACATATGAATTCAAAATATCCCAATGAGCATTTCCTTCATGTTAGCACTCAAAAGCTTTGGATTTCGGAGCATTTTGAATTTCAGATTCCAGATTTTCAGGTTGAAATGCCCAACCTGTATATGGCATCATGGTTCCAAATAAAATAAGCACCAGTAAATTCTAAGGAATACAGAGTTTCCAGAAAACTTTGATTTAGACAGATTTTATCCTATCACATCATTTTCTGTTCTTGTCTCTTTCTTGTGTAAGAATACTCTTAGTCTGTTTAAGCTGTTATAACAAAGTACTATAGACTAGTACTTAGTGGGTGGCTTATTACAAAAATATATTTCTCACAGTCCTGGAGGCTAAAAGTCTGAGATCAGGATGCCAGCATGGTCAGGTTCTGGTGAGGCCCCTTCCCTGAGGTGAAGATTGCTGGCTTCTCACTTTGTGTTCACATGGTGCAAAGAGGAGAAGGGAGTGTTATGGGGTCCCTTTCATAAGGGCATTGATCCCATTCCTAAGAGCTCTACTTTCTTGACCTAATCATCTCCTAAAGGCCCTACCTCCTCATGCCATCGCTTTGGATATTAAGATTTCAACATGTAAATTTGGGAGGCCCACAAACATTTAGTCCATCACAAGAACAACGGTGCTCTTTTAAAAGACTACAGCAGACCCAAATTACGGTCGTGTAATCAGTCAACATATTTAAAGTGAAATCAGATGTCTGCTCCACTAGGAATCTGATGATCCTCTAATTATCCCCTAGTGCAGATGTTGGCAAGCTATTAATAAAAAGTGTTATTAGGAATAGTGGCAGCAGTTAGTAAATGCTGATATTAGCTAGTTCAAAGCTGCTGTCTCCAAGCATGTCTTTCTAAAGGCAAATGTAAGTCAAGCTAATCTAACAGCTTTCTATCACAGCCAAATCTGAGTGGATCTGAATAGTTCTTGACGGTCATCTATATGATGACTTCCCTATGTCTGTATCATTTTTAAAACTATTCCTTTTTATATAAGTCTCATTCCTGAAAGAATATATAAAATTATTCCAGATGGCTTCAAATAGGTATTGTTTCTTTTTATCTTCCTTTGAACCTTAGTGAACCATCCAAGTGATAATCGTGCTGGTTTATATTTGTCAGTTTTAAAGTCCTAAGCTTCAATAATCATGAGCAAGGTTGGAAGCAGAAGATGTGTTTTCAGTATAACAATAAATTATACATGCTAAATGGTTTTCATTTTATTAAATGAAAATTAAGTCCTATGTTCATGTAATATAAACTATTAAATTAATGCAATATTTGGATATTTTACCTGTACATCAATGACCATGATAAAACCAGGACATGGAAATAAATGAATTGCAGTCCTTCTTCAAATTTAGGATAACTTATAGTTTTTGTTTCTTAAGATTCTTTACTGCTTCTTATAAGTGATATTGGGGAAATATAACAACTATGCAATCACATACAAAATGAATCATATGAATATGAAGATATAATTGGAGTCTAACCTTCACAACTACCTTTTTACTCAGCAGGTGGTAGTTCTAGGAGCTACTCCTAGCATGGATAAAGTTGACCAAGTTCATGTTCTCATGAAGTTTGATCCTAGTGGTTAAATGCTGTATTTTATAGCAGCTATTTGTTCTCAATAATATTTTTAAAATATTGTCATGCTATTAACACATTTAGCAAGGAAAATTCAATCATATTTCAGTAATTTTGAAAATAGGGTATTTCAAGGCATTTTTTTTTGCACATTTAATATCATATTCCTTTTTTTCATTATCTTCATCCTGGATTGAGAAAGTTAGTAGTTTGTAAATATCATGTATAACCTAGGGATGATTTTTTTTTTGAGACAGTCTTTCTCTGTTACCCAGGTTAGAGTGCAGTGGCATGATCTCGGCTCACTGCAACTTCTGACTCCCAAGCGGTTCTCATGCCTCAGCCTCCAAAGAAGCTGGGATTACAGGTGTGCCCCACCACACTCAGCTTATTTTTGTATTTTTAGTAGAGACAGTGTTTTGCATTTTGGCCAGACTGGGCTCAAACGCCTGACCTCAGATGATCCACCCGCCTTGGCCTCCCAAAGTGCTGGGATTACAGGCGTTAGCCACCGTGCCTGCCAGAGATGATTATTTTTATTATGTCTATAGTTTTTTAAAATATCTTAATTTTCAACTCAACACAATCCAGACAGTCTTGGCAAATATCAGATACTTTAAGCTCTATGCAAAAAGACCGTGTTTTCAGACTGCCACGTCTCCCATTTCCATTAATCCATGTACACATAATCTGGGCATGCTTATGAAGCAGAGAGCTCCAGGAAATGGCCTTATTTCCAAATTACACTCCCTTAATTCCAATGTGAGCCAAGCAAGCCTCTCCCCAAGGTGTAAGAGCTTAAAAAGTGAAATCAGCTGTCATGATCTGAAGGCTTACATTGCCAAAGTTCTGCTTCAAAACTCTCTGTCTTATCGCATCACTTCCTTGCTTTTCAGGTGTTGTAAATGAAGGCGAGGGACTCATTGCATTTCTCGCTGAGGAGGCTGTTTTGCTGACCACAAAACAAGGCAGGAAGCCTAGGCAGAGTTGCAGCTTGAGAGGCTAACCAAAGTGATTCGGTCTGGACATACAAACTTGCATGTCTGGGGAGCATCCAGCTGGAAGTATCTGCTAAGCAGGTGGATATGCCTTGCTAGAGCTAAGGAGGTTATAAAGTCATCACTATAAAGACCACAGCAAAATCCACCACAGAGGTATTGCAGGTGAGAAGTCAACAGGGCCAGAGACAGAACCATGGGGAGTGCAGATCATTCTTTAAAGAAAAGCAGTCATTACAGAAGGCAGAGAAAGAGCAATCAGAAAAAAAGGGGGTGGGAATAATGGTTTCTTAGAAACCAAGAGTGAAAAGAGTTTTGAAAAAATTATCTACAAAATGCTCCCAAGAGATTGGGTAAAATGAGAGTTTAAAAAAGCAATGCTTGGGCTTGGATGTTAGGCAGTCAGTTCCTGGCAATGTTTTCCACAATCGATTCAAGGAAGAAGGGAGGGGAACGCCTGGCCACAGAGTCATATGGCAGGGGTGAGCTGGGAAAGGAAAGGCTGATCAGACTGTGCTTTCTTACAGCCTAGCTATGAAAGGAGGGAGAGACATGAGCAGGCACAGAATTAAGGAAGAGATTTTTTTTGTGGTACAAGAAATCTCTTGTGTCTCTAGACTATGAAGAGCCAGAAGAGAAAAGGCATTGTAAATAAAGAGCATGAGTAACTGATACAGCAAGAACTCATAGCAAGTTCTTGCTATGGGTTGGGATTTAAAGCAGAAGAGAAGAAATCAGCTTTGAAGATGAGGGAAGGGGAAGGAAAGCTGCAGATGCAGGCATGAGGATCAGGGTGTTTCCAATTTATTTATTCTCTGATGACTTCACAGTTCCATTTATGTGACACTCAGCCACTGCCAATTGACTGTGTTTTCAGGACTTCAGCCGCCCTTCTTTAAGGAAGCCAGCTGTCCAACTTGAGTGAGTTATACAAACTCAGCTTTAAACAATCTGTAAGCTTCAAAAGTAAGCTTTTAGGTTAAAAAAAGAAAAAGGTATAATGACTAAAATAATTGAATTAATATTCCCTTGTTTTGGCAAGTAAGTATATTATTAGTTGCCTTGTAGTGATAATTTCTGTTTGTTTAGTTAGTTACTCTGGTCGTTGTAGTTAGAAGTAGTTAAATTTTTTGGAAAGCTCTTTTCCAAAGAAGTAGATTAGCACCAATTATGCTGAAACTAAGACTATTTTATTTGGCAGGCCTTTACAAAGATTTAGTTCGTATACTTTGGATTTCTAGAGGTACACTTATAATTGGCAGCTAGCTAATCCTAGGAGGCCATTTTTAAAACCTAGAATACCAAAGTTTTATTGATATATTTTTAAGGAAAGAATATAAATCTATGTAGCTTACTTTTGAAACGTCATACTCTCTTGTATGACTAATGACATACTTTCTTGTAGTAAGATACAGACTACACTTTGGTAGGTAAACCAATCAGTAGAATGACAGCTTGACATTATTAAACTCTTCTTGAAAGAATGATTAGTTTACTCACTCTACGGTGCCCCTGCTATGCCTGTCATGCTGCTGTCTGGGCAAGGACAAGCTTACCCTACCAACGTCCATAGCCAAATGCCAACTCTTCTTTCCTCATGACTAGTATCAAACTGTTCACTGCAATCATATGCTAAGAAATTTTTTCACTGTTACCATTAGAAGATGATGGTGAAATGATTAAAACTCAGAATCCATTCAAAGATTCAGAAGTTGTGTTATTATTAGAATTTTTAAGTTCTTGCCCTGCATTAAAATAAACATTAAAAAACCAAAATATTTGTTCTATGCTAACACAGCTCTCCCAGACTCCCTTTATTATGACTTAATTCAATATTGTGTTCTCTTCCTATATAGAGTAGGTACAAATGCTCAGCCAAATGTTTTTGTTTTTATTTGTTTTTTGTAAAATTAGGGTTGAGAATATTTTTTCCATATGTTAATCCTTTTCAGAATAAACCTGTTTAAATTTTTTGAAATCTTTACTTTCAGGAGAAATATCAACAGATGAATTTGTGTGTTTCCTGGAGTTAAAAATCAAAGCCACTTTACCTAATGAGTTTTAGTTTTTTGCCTTGTCATAGAACTAATTTTAATGTCCAAGTATAAACCTGTGTTTTATTACATAAACCCTTTCTTTAGAAATTTGTAGGTTTCAATACTTAAAATCCTCAAACTTTACTATGTTTCTATTGCTGTTGTTGTTGTTGTTAATAGGTGACCAGCTCCCTCAGGGAAGGGTATTCTTGCTCATCTACTTGTAGGTCAATTTATAACCCCCCTCCCTTTCACCCATAACAAGTTATCCAGCTAGACAGTGGGCAAACTCCACACAAGCTACTCGCTCTTCTCTCCCCAGCCTGAGAACTCATTCCTTTAAATAACACTCTAAACATCTTAAGCCTGGCCACGAAATCATGGCCAACTTTTCCCTGTCCCTCAAAACACTGGCACTACACCAGAAATTGATAAAATAAAGGGCTGCCTCTGGTAGTTTTGCTTCGATGGTTAATAAGACCTTCAGGTCATTACAGCTCTTCACAGCTTGATGTGCCTGCACTTCTGAGCCCTATATATTTGACTGTAAAAGTAGCATTTCAAGTTCACATAAATCTATCAACTGTTTCCAGGCACAGGAAGAGCTCACATTTAACGTAACAACCTATTCGGGTTACAGCAGCAGTGATGATCATAGCAGACAAATGAAAGACCAGTTGAAGAACAAGCCAAAACCTGTCTTTGTTCACGTTGCTCTCAAGGATGCCATGTCCACCTGACATACATCTGCATGCCGCTGCCCCAAGATGCTGCTGGGTGACAAGCAACCAGGCTCAAGAGCTACAGCGCCTGCTGCTGCGGTGCAAAAATAAACAGTTAAGAATGCCAGTTTGGCACTAGAATTAGGCAGCAGTTGGATTTTTCTGATGCAAAGGGGTTTTTTGCTTCTGCATGGGAACAGCCGGAGATTCTCACAGCTCTCTGGGTGATCCCACTCCTCAGGGGGAGACAACAGTTTTGTCAGCAGAGTGAAACCGGCTGCTGTCCTTAAGATTTGCGATTGCTACCTTCTAGACTCTTCCATCTCCCTATGTAAATAAACCAAGCCTGCAGACTCTCAAGGGCACCTCTGTCAAACAAAACAGAATTTGAACTTCCTCTACTGGAGAGCTTTCTGGGAACATAATTTTTGCTTCAGTAAAGGTACACAAACCAATGTGATGGTGGTGAAGCACAGAAAAGACTGTCATGAACTGCGGGTCGATACTTGTCCAGTGGCTACTTCAAGCACTTGGATTTCCTATTCCTTAGAAAAGTAGATACAGATTTTGTTATATTTAAAAATCACAAAGTTCTGTGCATTTGGTTTCATGCTAGCCTTTTAGTAGGAATTTCCTATCCAAGTTCAAAAAATGTTGACACTAAGAAAATTAAATTAGACGTGGTTTACTTTTGAGTATGCAATCATAAAAATAAATAAATACATCAACAAAATCTCAAATGGCAAGTTTATTGTGAAACTGTATGACTCTTCTTCCCTTCATTTAAATAACTGGCATCAGCCAGACTGATAATTAGAACTCACCCATTAAATCCAGCTGACAGGAGGCTTATAGGAGGTACTCCTGGCCTTGGGTACCTGATGCCAACAGTCAGAATAGAGATGGACAAGTCAGCAAATGCTGTGTGTGTGTGTGTGCGTGTGTGTGTGTGTGTATGTGTGCGCGCGCACGCGCGTGCGCACATGCGCGCCAGTGAGAGAGAGATTTTGGGTTAACAGTCACCATTACCACTATGTGTGATACATGTTTGTCAGCAAAGGTGAAGTAGGAACAGACCCAAAAGCAAGAGCAGAAAAAGGAAACTCACTGGGCAATAGTGACACAGAAGTAACATTTTGGATATAGGATATCAGTGATTGGAGAAATGAACACCTCCTAATATGTACTGATGTATACCTCTCTGTTACAGACTGAGCTGTCTATCTTCAAAATGGAAATGTTCAAGTTCTAACCCCAGTACCTCAGAGTATGGCTGTATTTGGAGACAGTGCCTTTAAAGAGTTCGTTAGGTGAAATGAGGTTTTGAGGCCCTAATCCACTGTGACTAGTGTCCTTATAAGAAGAAGAGATTGGAACACAGACAGGCATGCAGAGAAGGAAGACCATGTGAAGACATAGGGAGAAGACAGCCATCTACAAGCCAAGGAGAGAGGCCACAGGAGAAACCCCACTGATCCTTGAACTTCCAGCCTCTAGAGCTGTGAGGAGCTAAATTCCTGTTGTTCAAAGCCACCTGGCCTGTAGTCCCTTGTCATAGCAGCCCTAGGAAACCAGTACACTCCCTTTGACTGACCTCCTCCCAGATGTTCAGTAGCTCCTCCTCTAAATACAGTCAAGGCCTTTCCAGTCTTAATGACCAATCATAGGCAGTGGCTTGTGTGATTTCAAAAGCAGGGAGACGGCACCAGGAGAAGGTGGACAACATGTCCCTATCTTCTATGCCTTCCAAAATTCATAGTTATCTCCTTTCTGAATTCATAGAAAATCAAGACCAAGTTGTCGTAAAAGAAACATTTTCTTCATTAGACTTTTCTAAAATATTCTACTATCACAAATTAGTCAGACTCCTGTTAGCAGTTCACAGTTTTAACAGGGGAGAGACATTTATAACACATCCCTCTCAAGAAACAAGAATGTGTTTCTGTCATTGGAAATGAGTCCTGACATCTATGTAACACCTCCGGCAACACAATTATTTCTGTTTTAGTTACACAAAAGACTCCTTTTGAAAGAATTACAAAGCATTTACAAATATAAGCAAGTCACATGACAGAACAGTTTTCTTTCACTCCTAAAGTCTATCTATCAAGCAATGGAATTTCATAACTGGATATCATTTTTCTCTCTTAGAGGAGATGTAAACTACATATGTAGCAACAACAATCTTAATAGCAAAATATGCCTACATAAATTCTACGGAACTATATTGTTTGAGGGATTTAATAGCATTACTAAAGAAACTATGTGCATAACAAATGAAAAGCTAATCAACTGAACCAACAGAGGATGTAAATTTGCCTTTTGTTCCTAGTTGTAAACAATGACAAAGGAAGCTCAAATTCAAACATCTACTCTTTTTAATAATTTTCTGTGAAAGGCAATATTGGTGGGTAACCCAGCTGACATTCAGGCTCCATTCTCCTTTGCCTGTCTTCACTAGTATCTTACTTATCCTCCTTTCTAACCTCTCTTGCAATGCAGGAGAACTATGTGCCACACAATGAGATGAAAGTAAACGCCTTCCACATGGCGCATGGGAAGGCTTGTAGGAAGGTGTTTGAATTTTTGATACAATAAATTAATGAAATGGCACTATCCCTTTTCTTTATTCCTCTCTTCAATATGCATGTGATTCTTAGAGCCATGTAGCCTTCTTTTGATACAGAGGCAATGTGCATAGATATTAATGACTAACACACTGAGGATAGTATAATCAAAAGACTGGGTGCAGGGGAGGGAGACAGGTGCAGTGGCTCAACCTGTAATCCCAGCACTTTGGGAGGCCAAGGCAGGTAGATCACTTGAGCCCAACAGTTTAAGGCCAGACTGGACAACATGGTAAAATCCCATCTTTACAAAAAATACAAAATTACCCAGGCACGGTGATGTCTGCCTGTAGTCCCAGCTACTCCAGAGGTTGAGGTGGGAGGATCACCTGATCCTGGAGGTTGAGGATGCAGTGAGCTATGACTGTTCCACTGAACTCCAGTCTGGGTGACAGAGTGAGACACTGTCTTAGAANAAAAAAAAAAAAAAAAAAAAAAAGCAAAAGGAAAGAAAGAGTGGGAATAAAAAAATGAGTCTTGATGGCATTGTTGAGAAACTACAATTAACAAACTAACGCTAGTGACCATTTGCCTCCAGGCTTTCTTTTATACTTTATGAGAAAAATAAACCCCTACCAGTTTAAGGCATTGTTAGTTTGATATTCTGCTACTTTTAAGTGAAATTACCCCCAACTAATTACTGTCTCCCTCTGTCTTGTCGGAGGATTGTGCATCTCTACCTATTGTCATATAATTGGCAGGGCCCCCTCACTGTGGACTCCCCACTCATCATTCCAGAAGGATGTTCAGGTCCCGGTGTGCCCAGTCTGTAATATCCCCATCCCAATAAAAAAGGGACAGGTCCCAGAGGTGGTGGTTGGCGATCACATGGATCAAGACTGTGGCTATCATCCTGGGAAGAAGAAAGAGAAGATTTTTACATATACCGGTGCTCAAAAGAGGGCTGCAAGAAGAAAGAGATGCTGCAGATGGTGTATGCCCAGTGTCACAGCAATTTCTGTATCCAGCACAGACATCCCCTGGACCACACCTGCAGATGCAGGAGCTGCCCCACCATCAAAGCCGGGTGAGAAGAGACTCAGCTGTGATTGCGCTGGCTTGGAACACATGGTATCGTAACTGGAACCAGCTTAGACTCTAAAGTGGGGAGTGGAGCAACACCGAGTACCATTCCACACCGAGCACTGTCCCACACTGAGCTGCTTATTTTAACTGTTTGTTGGGTAGATGGGAATAGAATAAAATTGAATGCTGAAGTTGGAAAAAAAAAAAAAGAAAAAAAATGTTATGTGGAAGCATAACATCCCTTCCCTACTGTTGCTAGGCTTGGCCAACTCAGGTACTTTGGCCAAGAGGCACCAAGAGTTTCTCTCAACCACGTTTTTCTGTTCCCACTTCCATGAGAATGGTATGCCTGTCTGCCATGTGAAGGCCATGGGAATGGCTGCTCCTTCATCATGTAGCACAACAATAAGATGAGGTATGGAAAAGGTGCACAGCATCCAGCTCATGGTAACCACTGTAGAGCATGAGTGAGATTTGGAAGGTTGCTTGTTACCACAGCTTGTTGCAAAGCAGACAAATACAAAATCAATACCAGAAATGAGTGTGCTCATGTGATATGCTTTGACCAATGAAATATGACCTGAAGTGATGTGTGTTGTGACAGACAAATCATTCAGAGAATTTCCAGCAGCCTTTTGCTATTTGCCCTTTGTGATGAGAATGACTTGTCTGGATCCCAGAGAAGAAATCAGAACAAAGTCATAAGACGTGACCTGCAGAAGCTGGCAGGCAAAGTAAATGAGAATAAATGTTTCATTCACTTTGACACTCATACAATGTCATAAACAGCGGGGTTGTTTTTATCTGAATTACTATTGCACATGTGTTCGTGTGTGTGCCTTAATTTTCTTTCTCCTTTTCATTCACCATTCTTAAACCCCAAGCCTTATGTCTTGGTCCCAGGGCAGTGAGAAGAGGGCCACAGCATTCTGACCTGACCTCTGCTATATCACTTGGCAGAGACCTGTTGGTTTGTCTGTAAAATGAATGTAATAATAAGGTAACACAGCATTTCTCAAAGAATGTTCTGAATAGTGTAACTTCTGCAGGAAGTTAATAGGGGTGACATGGAAAAAAAAGATAATCTGTGATCAACTAAGTCTGTGAGATAGTAGGCTAAACAAATTCAAGCAGATTTATTACCTTAGGTTTCCTTAGAGCTTTTAATGTGTTAATGTATATTGGAAATCTTGATGGAAATTTGGTTTTCAGGTCTTCTAAACTTTATTTTGTCTTGGGACCACTTTTATTTTCATAGCATGTCTTAGGACCAGGATTTCACATATAATAATTTAGAATACAAGTGTTCTACAAGTGGAAGTACACATTGGCCTAGAAGTGACCATACAGCCATGCTTGTGAGCTGCTACTATTGGGAAGAGACCCCCATCTGGACTTGGCCAGTCATGGGCCTGCCCATAAGGGCAGTGGTTTCCAAGTAGCAGGTGACTCTTCCCACCAAAGTGACTTTGCAAGGTCCCTACAACAGCTCACAGAGGAACATGATCACCCAGAGATCATTCAGTATGCTAAACACCAGGGAGTTCAGATTGCAGCCAGAGATGGTAGAACAGCCAGCATTCTGCAGAGCCTTACATGGAAATTTATTATAAAAATCTCATACTTAAAACTATAGTTCAAGTAAGTATATAATCAAAGATCAAGCATTATCTGCAATGAATAGGGCCTTGAGGAAAAATGGCAATCCCACCAGAGAAACCCTGCAACAAGAAATAAGGGACATAAAGGGGAGTGTAGAAACTGGAAGAAGGGGCCAAACGTGGTAGTTCATGCTTGTAATCCCAGTACTTTGGGAGGCCAAAGTGGAATGATCGCCTGAGCCCAGGAGCTTGAGACCAGCCTAGGCAACATAGTGGGACCCCATCTATACTCAAAATAAAAAATTTTAACCAGCTGGGCATGGTGGTGCACACCAGTTGTACCAGCTACTGGGGATGCTGAGGTGGGTGGCTCACTTGAACCTAGGAGTTAGAGCTTGCAGTGAGCTATGATCATGCCACTGGAATCCAGCCTGGGTGACAGAGTGAGACTTTTTCTGAAAAAGAAATGAGCTGAAGGAAGAAAAAGGAAGAGTGTAGAAAGTGCAAGAAGCCAGGAGAAGGAGAAAGAGGAGACCCAAGGCAAATCCTGAGACCAGCTCAACACGTCTAGAGAGCTGTTAGAAAGAGGGACTGGCAAGCAGTATAAGGTCACATTAAATACCCTTTGTAGTGAATGAATGTGTAGACCTTTCCAATAATGTGGATTTAATTCTGGGCAGAGAAGAAAAGAAAGGTGTCCAGTTTTAACTCTTGCATCTCTGGAGACTGAATGTGAGTTGAGACATCCCAGCCTGGGCCAAAGTGCATGGAGTGTTTACCTGGAAAGCCCTGTGGCAAGATAAGGTGACAAATCAATATGATTATCATGGTGGATACCGAGGTCCAAACACCAAGGCAAGGATGGACATGAGAGACAATACAGTCAGGTCACTAGCAAAAAAGAATGGAATCAAGACAAAATCAGAAATGCAGAGAAGCTCAAGGGGAGGGTTCAGTACAAAGACTGTCAGGGCAGTCCTGTCGGAACTTCAGTTTCATGCTCTTTGGAAGAGCAGGCAGGCAGGTTATAAAGGTACCATGACTGGACAACTGTCCTGGGGGAATATTCTCCTCTACTTATTGTTTCACTACAAAGCCCAGATAATATGCACTTGTTGGCTGTACTCCTTTTTGGTCCTGTCCAAAGAGGATGCAAAAATCTGGCAGAACACTCGGCCCCCTGCTGTGTATGGAAGGCTGAACAGATCCTTCTGGCTCCTGCAGGTCCCTGAAAGCCTGGCCCTGCCAGGACTTTCATGCTGACCTACTTTTTAATAGTGCAGGACTTGGATGTCTTCCCACCCATCCTAACCACAGATGAAAGCCTAAAACCCAGTTATGGCACAACTTTCCTTTCCTCCTAGTTCCCTAATTTTTGCTCCTCCACCATGCTGCCCCCTACTTCTCTGTGTAGGTGGATGTCTTTTTAAGCCTGAGTGAAGAGTCACAGTCCTTGTTAGCACAAACATACAAACAATGTGAAAAATAAAAAGTGCTTCCTTCTACTCTTTTAGGTCATCTGGCTCATCTAAAAATTAAATTGACATAGATGGATTAACTAGGGAAAATGTTAATGACATACATACAGGCAGGAGTCCAACAAAAATATGAGACTCCAGGAAGCAGCCAGATGATTGAGACTTACATATTATCCTGGGCTCAGAGAGGAATAGGGGTTTGGGGCTTATTTGTGGGGGTGGGTGTGGAGACACAGTATGGTAAGGAGAGGGAGAGAGCCTTGTCCTTTTATGTACAGGAGCCTCTCAGGTAATGAAATTTGTCTTGGAATACCTCTCTCCCTGGTACAATATCTTTACCCTGAAAGTTTCTTTATAAATGTAAGCTTCCTTTAAAAAGGGAAAATTTATATTAAATACTTTAGGCAGTTGACAGGAGGTGATATGGTTTGGCTGTGTCCCCATCCAAATCTCATCTTGAACTGTAGTTCCAATAATCCCCATGTGTCATGGGAGGGACGTGGTGGGAGGGTAAATGGATCATATGAGCAGTTACCCCTATGCTGTTCTCATGATACTGAGTTTTTATGAGATCTGATGTTTTGTAAAGGGGCTTTTCCCCCTTTGCTTGGCACTTCTCCTTCCTGCCATCATGTGAAAAAGGTCATGTTTACTTCCCCTTCTGGCATGATTGTAAGTTTTCTGAGGCCTCCTCAGACATGCAGAGCTGTGAGTCAATTAAACCTCTTTCCTTTACAAGTTACCCAGTCTCAGGCAGTTCCTTATAGCAGCGTGGGAATGGACTAGCACAGTAAATTGGTACCAAGTAGGGTGCTGCTATAAAAATACCTGAAAATGTGGAAGCTGCTTTGGAACTGGGTAACAGGCAGAGGTTGGAACAGCTTGAAGGGCTCAGAAGACAGGAAAATGTAGGAAAGTTTCAAACCCCCTAGAGACTTGGAGGGCTCAGAAGACAGAAAGATGTAAGAAAATCTGGAGCTTTCTAGAGACTTCTTGAATAGTTTTGACTAAAATGTTGATAGTGATATGCACGATGAAGTCAAGGCTGAGGAGGTCTCAGATGGAGTTGAGAAACGTGTTGCAAACTGGAGCATATGTGAATCTTGTTATCCTTTAGCAAAGAGAATGGTGGCATTTTGACCCAACTTCCCTAGAGATCTGTGGAACTTTGAACTTGAGAGAGATAATTTGTGAGATCTGGTGGAAGAAATTTCTGAACAGCAAAGTCTTCAAGAGAAAGCTAAACATAGAGTTTGGAAAACTTGCAGCCTATGAGGTAGAAAAGAAAAACCCATTTTCTGGGCAGAAATTCAAGCCAGCTGCAGAAATTTGCATAAGTAACAAGGAGACAAATGTTAATCACCAAGACATCAGGGGAAATGTCTCCACCTAGGAGCAAAAAGTGGGATGAGCCCCGGGCCCCCCGCTGTGTGCAGCCTAAGCACATGGTGCCTGCCCTGCATCTCAGCTACCCTAGCTATGGCTGAAAGGGGCCAAGGTACAGCTCAGGCTGTGGCTTCAGAGGGTGCAAGCCTCAAGCCCTCGCCACTTCCACATGGTGTTGGGCAAGTGGGTGCAGAGAAGATAAGAACTGAGTTTTGGTAACCTCTGCCTAGATTTCAGAGGATGTCTAGAAACACCTGGATGTCCAGGTAGAAGCCTACTGCAGGGGCAGAGCCGTCATGGAGAACTTCTTCTAGGGCAGTGTGATAGGAAAATGTGGGGTCAGAGCCCCCACACAGAGTCACTGGGGAACTGCCTAGTGGAGCTGTGAGAAGAGGGCCACCATCCGCCAGACCCCAGAATGGTAGATCCACTGAGAGCTTTCACTGTGCACCTGTAAAAGCCACAGATTCTCAATGCCAGCCATGAAAGCAGTCTGGTTGGGGGGCTATCCCCTCAAAAGCCACGAGGAGGAAAAGCCCAAGGTTGTGGGAGCCTATCTCTTGCATCAGTGTGACCTGGATGTGAGACACGGAGTCAAAATCATTTTGGAACTTTAAAGTTTAATGACTGCCCTACTGGATTTAGGATGTGCACGGGGCCTGTAGCCACTTTGTTTAGGCCAATTTCTCCCATTCGGAATGGGTGTATTTACCCAATGCCTGTAATGAAAGTATACCCATTGTATTTAGGAAGTAATTAAGTTGCTTTTGATTTTACAGGCTCATAGGTGGAAGGGGCCTGCCTTGTCTCAAATGACACTTTGGACTTTTGGGCTAATGTTGGAATGACTTAAGACTTGGGGGACTGCTGGGAAGGCATGATTGTGTTTTGAAATGTGAGAACATGAGTTTTGAGAGGGGCAAGGGGCAGAATGATATAGTTTGGCTTTGTGTCCCCATCCAAATCACATCTTGAATTATAGTTCCCATAATCCCCATGTGCTGCAGGAGGGACTCAGTGGGAGGTAATTGAATCATGGGGGCAGTTACTACCATGCTGCTGATTTCATGGTAATAAGTGAGTTCTCACAAGAGCTGATGGTTTTATAAGGAGCTTTTTTTCCTTTGCTCAGTGCTGCTTCTTCCTGCCATTGTGTGAAGAAGGACCTGTTTGCTTCCTTCTGGTATAATTTGTAAGTTTCCTTAGGCCTCGCTAGCCACGCAGAACTGTGAATCAATTAAACCTCTTTCCTTTATAAATTGCCCAGTCTTGAGCAGTTCTTCATAGTGGCATGAGAATGGGCTAATAAGGAAGTAACAGCCTCTTCCTGCATTGCCTGGTTTTTAATTTCAGTCCATTCAAAATAATCAATATACCAAAGTGGCACACTTTGGAGTGACATGTTCTGAACTCCCACAGAGATTATGTCATAAGAAAGGGGCAGAAGAAGCATCACCAACTCTAAGAGACCAGAGTCTCTCCAACCACCAAAATGAATGTGGCTGATACTTAGGGGAAGTGGACAAGGACAGAACCACCCAGAGATTACAGTAAGAAAAGGGCAGAAGGCCTGGGAGCTGGCACTTCAGGACATCCACATAAAATGATTCCATGGAGTAAAAGATCACAGCATCCTTCGGGATACAGCCAATGTTCATGACAAGGTAATAGTAAATTATTTTCTTTCTGATGAGGCTGTTCTTATACTCTCTCCCAGAAGCTACAGGCATAATGGTTGTAAGCCTTACTGGGCAGAGAGACACCCGGCCCTGACTAGTGGTGGCGCTAAAGCAAGGGTTGGAGCTGTAGGGACTTTTAAAACAATTTTAAAAACCGACTGAAAGCCAGTTAGCTCTTTATTATCACCATGCCCCAACAGTTCTAAACAACATCAGTTACAAAATAGTCTACATAACATTGTTTTAGATCTATATTCTAGATCATTGCTATGCTTTCTGTTGTTTTTTTTAATGTATTAAATACACATAACATAAAATTTACCATCGTAACCATTTTTAAGTATATTTTCAGTGCCATGAAGTGCATCCACATTTTTGTGCAACCATAGCCATCATACTTCTCCAGAACTTTTTCCATTCATTTTACAAAACTAAAACTCCGTATCCATGAAGCAACAACTCCTCATTCTTCCCTCTCTCAGGCCCTGACAACCATTATTCTACTTTCTGTCTCTTTGAATCTGACTGCTGTGGGCACCTCATAAGTGAAAATATACAATATTTATCTTTTTGTTGCTACACTATTTCATTAATCACAGTGTCCTCAAAGTTCACCCATGGTACAGCATGTGTTCAAATTTCCTTCCTTTTGAAGCCTGAATAATATTTCATGTATGTGTATACTACATTCTGTTTATTCATTCATTTGTGGATGAACGCTTGGGTTGCTTCTTCCTTTAAGCTATTGTAAATATGCTGTTATGAACACAGGTATGAAATTATCTCTCCAAGATATGGCTTTCAATTTTTTTTGGTATATACCCAAAAGTGGAATTGCTGGACATATGATAATTCTATTTGTTATCATTTGAGGAACCATCATGCTGGGGTTTTTCATAGTGTCTGCACAATTTCAGATTCCCTCCAATGGTACACAAGGGTTCCAATTTCTCCACATCCTGCTGACATTTGCTATTTTCTGGTTTTGATGGTAGCCATTCTAATGGATGTGACATGGTATCTCATTGTGATTTTCTTTGCATTTCCCTAATGATTACTGATGTTGGGCATCTTTTCATGTGCTTATTAGCCATTCATGCATCTTCTTTGCAGAAATATCTATGCAAGTATTTTACCCATTTTTAAATCAAGTTGTTTTGGGATTTTTTTGTTGTTGTTGATTTGTTGTGTTTTAATACTATGTAGGTATGTTTCAAGGTAGAATGTTTCTATTACTTTTCTTTTAATAAACATTATATTCAACAAGGAAGTTAATTTAGAGAATTCTCATCGTATAGTCATTCCCCAGAACAGACAAACTCAACTACACAAGTTCTTTTGTAGAATATGTTTACAAAAGGAAGGTTTCATATAACTTCAGGTGCAGTTTATTTCTCTAACCCTTAGAGAACCACATCTCCCTGCATTAAAATATGTTCTAAATGAAAAATGATAGAACAGTAATTATGACAACAAAGAAATAGAATTTGAGCTATTTCAATTCTGCCATTCTATATGACCACTTAGAATTTTATGTACATCTAAAATTTAAAACAGTGAAACAGTGTGCTAGATGCTACCTTGTTTTACAAAATTTATAAATTTTATAAATTTTAGTTTACACATAAAACATTTTACTGAATTTAAATATCTTTAAATTTGAAATTTGTTTTTAATTATTAGTCACCCAAGAAAATAAAATGTAATATTTTTAATGGTGGCCTAAATTGAATTGTTTGCAACGTATTGGTGTTATTATGTTTTTCTAAATAGAACTGTTTTTCCTGGTATTATTAGAAGCTTCACTAAAATAAAATATTTATTGTCTGTATTTCTTTTCTGGCCACTATTATTATTGTTTATGCCATTTTAAGATTACTACTAAATATAATTTTATTTTGTAGGGAAGAGGGGTGCTATCAGTGGTCCACACTGGGGTCACGCACAGTAAGTGAGCCACCATCTTTCACTTCCCTCCTATATCCTCACAAGTTTTCTTTTCTCACATCAGGAGTGGCAGTGGGGGACTCTATGTAGTCCGTGCAGAGCTGTCTTTGTCACAGGAAAGAAGAGTACAGTGTTGTCCCAAATGCTCAAAAAGTCCCCTCTGTATGACTATGACATAATTAAAATCATCATTTTAGCAGAATGATTTTTAAAATAGCTTAAATATAACAAGGGGATGAAGCAGAAGACAAAGAAGCAGGAAGCAGATGAACACAGAAATGCCCTCTGTGTCACAAGAGTGTCTGCCCTAAATGGCTCCCACTGCACTTCCCTCACAAGTGACGGTTTCTCACTTGAACTGTGGGTAACACTGTACAACATGTGTTCAACTCAGAGCTACCAGTCTGGAAAGATCAGCAGAAACTGACTTGAATGGTGTCTCTCAGACCATGCAGACATGAAGAGGAAGATGCCAGGACAGCTGCCCCACTATCTGGAAAATGGTACAAATCTGGCCAGAACCTTCCTGGTGGAAGCCGAGTGGCAGTTGCTGAATGTTGAGCTGAGGAATGGCTAAGGCTGCCAGAGTCAACTTTTCTGAGCCTTTCAGCTGGCTTTGAGTAGTAAAAAATCTGTGTGTTTCCATACATCTAGAGCTGCCTTGGGCCCATGTCCAAACTGGCCACTGTCCTTCTGTTTCACAGAAACTCTTACTGCCAAGGGTCTAGATCTTCTTTTCCTTTCTAAATAAAATGTGCTTTCTGCATTTAGCTTCTTTTGGAACTCTTCTAAAGTGAAGCAGATGAAATCTGTTTATTATTTAGAGTGAAAAGAAAAGATACTATTTGACATATAAGATTCACTGCAACCAATCCATTTTTGAATTCTATAGCGAAGTACAACATACAACAGAAGTGTGCACGCCTTCTAAGTGAACAGCCTGATAACTTTTCACTAAGTGAATTTCCGATTGTAACTAATACCAGGTCAGGAGAGAAACAATTACCAGCATCCTGATAGACCTTGAGTCTCCTTCTAGTCCTTTGTCTCCCGCAAAGTTAACCATTGTCCTCAATTCTATCCTCATAGCCTGATTTTGCCTGCATTGATCTCTATGGAATTTTGCCATGTGTGCTCTTATATGTCTGTCTCTTCAAGCAAAACATTATGTTTTTTATATTTTTATTGCATTTTATGTTTTGGGGTACATGTGAAGAACATGCAAGATTGTTGCATAGGTACACACATGGCAGGTGATTTGCTGCCTTCCTCCCCATCACCAATATCTGGCATTTCTCGCCATACTATCTCTCCCCAACTCCCCATCCCCTGCTGTCAATCCCCTATTTGCCCCCAACAGACCCCAGTGTGTAGTGCTCCCCTCCCTGTGTCCATGTGTTCTCATTGTTCAACACCTGCCTATGAGTGAGAACATGCAGTGTTTGATTTTCTGCTCGTGTCAGTTTGCTGAGAATGATGGTTTCCAGATTCATCCCTGTCCCTACAAAGGACACGAACTTATCGTTCTTGATGGCTGCATAATATTCCATGGTGTATATGTGCCATATTTTCCCTGTCCAGTCTATCATCGATGGGCATTTGGGTTGGTTCCAGGTCTTTCCTATTGTAAACAGTGCTGCAGTGAACATTCGTGTGCATGTGTCCTTATCGTAGAACGATTTATAATCCTTTGGATATATACCTAGTAATGAGATTGCTGGGTCAAATGGAATTTCTATTTCTAGGTCCTTGAGAAATCGCCACACTGTCTTCCACAATGGTTGAACCAATTTACACTCCCGCCAAAAGTGTAAAAGTCTTCCTATTTCTCCACGTCCTCTCCAGCATCTGTTGTCTCCAAATTTTTTAATGATCATCATTCGAATTGGCATGAGATGGTATCTCAATGTGGTTTTGATTTCCATTTCTCTAATGACCAGTGATGATGAGCATTTTTTCATATGTTTTTTAGCCTCATCTATGTCTTCTTTTGTAAAGTGTCTGTTCATATCCTTTACCCACTTTTGAATGGGCTTGTTTTTTCTTTTAAATCTGTTTTAGTTCTTTCTAAATTCTGGATATCAGCTCTTTGTCAGATGGGTAGACTGCAAAAATTTTTTCCCATTCTGTTGGTTGCTGATTCACTCTAATGACTGTTTCTTTTGCCGTGCAGAAGCTGTGGAGTTTGATTAGGTCCCATTTGTCTATTTTGGCTTTTGTTGCCAATGCTTTTGGTGTTTTGGTCATGAAGTCCTTGCCTACGCCTATGTCCTGAATGGTTTTGCCTAGATTTTCTTCTAGGGTTTTTATGTTGTTAGGTCTTATGTTTAAGCCTTTAATCCATCTGAAGTTCATTTTAGTGTAAGGTGTCAGGAAGGGGTCCAGTTTCTGCTTTCTGCACATGGCTAGCCAGTTTTCCCAACACCATTTATTGAACAGGGAATCCTTTCCCCATTGCTTGTTTTTGTGAGATTTGTCAAAGATTGGATGGTTGTAGATATGTTGTGTTGCCTCCGAGGCCTCTGTTCTTTTCCATTGGTCTATATCTCTGTTTTGGTACCAGTACCATTCTGTTTTGATTACTGTAGCCTTGTAGTATAGTTTGAAGTCTGGTAGTGTGATGCCTCCTGCTTTGTTCTTTTTGCTTAGAATTGACTTGGCTATGCGGGCTCTCTTTTGGTTCCATATGAAGTTTAAGGTGGTTTTTTCCAGTTCTGTGAGGAAGGTCATTTGTAGCTTGATGGGTATAGCACTGAATCTGTAAATTACTTTGGGCAGTATGCCCATTTTCACGATATTGATTCTTCCTAACCATGAACATGGAATGTTTCTCCATCTGTTTGTGTCCTCTCCTATTTCGTTGAGCAGTGGCTTGTAGTTTTCCTTGAAGAGGTCCTTTACATTCCTTGTTAGTTGTATTCCTAGGTATTTTATTCTCTTTGTAGCAATTGTGAATGGCAGTTCGTTCTTGATTTGGCTCTCTTTAAGTCTGTTATTTGTGTATAGGAATGCTTGTGATTCTTGCACATTGATTTTGTATCCTGAGACTTTGCTGAACTTGCTTATCAGTTTCAGGAGATTTGGGGCTGAGACGATTGGGTCTTCTAGATATACAATCATGTCGTCTGCAAATAGAGACAATTTGACTTCCTCCTTTCCTGTTTGAATACGCTTTATTTCTTCTTCTTGCTTGATTGCTCTGGCTAGAACTTCCAGTACTATACTGAATAGGAGTGGTGATAGAGGGCATCCTTGTCTAGTGCCAGATTTCAAAGGGAGTGCTTCCAGTTTTTGCCCATTCAGTATGATATTGGCTGTTGGTTTGTCGTAAATAGCTTTTAATATTTTGAGATACGTTCTGTCAATACCTAGTTTATTGAGGGTTTTTAGCATAAAGGGCTGTTGAATTTTGTCAAAGGCCTTCTCTGCATCAATTGAGATAATCATGTGGTTTTTGTCTTTGGTTCTGTTTATGTGGTGAATTACGTTTATAGACTTGCGTATGTTGAACCAGCCTTGCATCCCCGGGATGAATCCTACTTGATCATGGTGGATAAGCTTTTTGATGTGCTGTTGCAATCGGCTTGCCAGTATTTTATTGAAGATTTTTGCATCTATGTTCATCATGGATGTTGGCCTGAAGTTTTCTTTTCTTGTTGAGTCTCTGCCGGGTTTTGGTATCAGGATGATGTTGGTCTCATAAAATGATTTGGGAAGGATTATCTCTTTTGGATTATTTTGAATAGTTCCAGAAGGAGTGGTACCAGCTCCGCTTTGTATGTCTGGTAGAATTCGGCTGTGAACCCATCTGGACCTGGGTTTTTTTTGGGTGGTAGGCTCTTAATTGCTGCCTCAACTTCAGGCCTTGTTATTGGTCTATTCAGGGTTTCGACTTCTTCCTGGTTTAGGCTTGGGAGGAGGCAAGTGTCCAGGAATTTATCCGTTTCTTCCAGGTTTACTAGTTTATGTAACACAACATTAAGTTCATTAGAATCATTTTGTTGTGTGTGTTCATTTATTCTCATTTCTGTTTAATATTTCATTGTCAGAGTATAACACAATTCATTTATCTAATCTGCTATTCATGGGCACTCGAGATGTTTTCAGTCTGAGGTTATTATAAATAGTGCTGCTGTGGATATTCATATACACGTTTTCACTTTCATGAATACATATTTATCTGAAGAGTAGGGTCTCTCCCAGGGAGAAATTGCTAGATCATAAGATATGACAAATTCATAGATACTACCAAAGAATTTTTCAATGTATTTATACAAATTTAAGCTCTCATCAGCAGTGCAGCCGTGTGTTCGGTGCCTAGAAGTATCACATTACAGTTTGCATTTCCTGGTAACTAATACAGGTTAGCGCCTTTCCTTATGCTTCTAGAATCTCAGAAGTCCTCTTTAATTAAATACCTGTTTATGTCTTTTGCCTACTTTCCTGTTGGGTTCTCTGCCTTTTTCTTACTGATCTTTATAGTAACGAAGAACTTAAATGAATACTTTGTTTGCAAATTCTCACAAATATCTTCTCACACTCCATTGACTTGTCTTTTTACACTCTTAGCAATGTGTTTTAATAAACACAAGTTCATAATTTCAATGAAGACCAACTTGGCATCTATGGTTAGCTCCTTTTCTGTCTGGTTTAAATCTTTGCCTTATCCAAGAATCCAATCTACTTTTGATGCCCTATTTAAAATCAGTCAGTCTAAGTATCCATCTTATCTGCTGCTCCCTATGGTAACCACTCTGAACTTTATTTTTCCTCTCTTCTTCTTCACCATGATTATTTAAATATCATGAACAACAATGTTTAATTCCATGAGTTTGATTAACTTGCTCTGTTAAAGTACATGAAAATCTCCTAGCGCCATCTGAAACTTGTTTCTTGATCCTTTTACATATCTGATATCTCAAACCAGTCTTTTCACTGCCACTAGACAAAGAAAGAAGGGTCACTCTGGACCCGCCGCTCTGGTGAGGCTACCTACAGCTGCCTTTCTTCTAGGGAAGAAGAATTGTCCCTACACTGACAGCAACTGCCAACAGGAAAATCCTTCATCTGGCTTTTTAAAACATTCTTTCTAAGTAATGAGTTTTAAGATTTTCATACACAATCTGCTATACCAAAAGCCAATCAAAATTTTGGTTACATTTGTGACACCAAGAAGAGTATGTGGGATTTGAAATCAGAAAAATTTGAACCAACCGGCAGCTCCATCATTTGCTTTTTATTGGCCACTGGGGGACGTATAATACTGAAACTTTCTGAACTTCGGTTTCCATATCTGTAAAAGGGGAATGGTAATGACTATTTCACAGAGTCTGGAGGAGCCTTAGATGAGATAAATTATCTGAAAATATGTGCATACTCTAAAACACACATACATTAAAAGCAACCCATATTACTGCAATAATTAGGAATGTTAAACACAAATTTGTTAGATTGATAATAGCAACTAACATTTATTGAACTTACTGTATGCACTCTGAAGCACTGTTATAAGCATTTTACATGTCTTAACTCATTTAATCTTTTCAACAACCTATAGGTAGGTTTTATTATAATACTCATTTCCAGATGAAGAAATAGAGGCACAGAAAGATTGCATGGCCCATTGAAGGTCACATAGCTACTGAGGTCAACACAATGTCGGTCCAGGGAGATGGCTGCAGAGTTTACCTGCCTAAGAAAATTACACAGTCCCCATGTTCTTAGGTTTGATTTATAGAGAATTCCCAATGCCATATGGTGAGAACAGTAGGAGGGATTTGGAGCTTCTGCCAAACATCATTGTTAGACTCCTTCAATCAAGGATGGGTTTCTGTCACAACTTCACAGAACCTTTGTTTTAGAAGAAGGAAGGGAATTAATATATGTTGAATGGCTACATAAATCTGTTTTCAGGTACTTTACAACCTCATGACACAGATATTATTATTCCCATTTTATGAATAAGAAATGAAGATTTATAAAGATTAAATGACTGACTTAGATTCACAGAGTTAGGAATAGCATTGAAACACAAACTCAGATATATGCAGCTCTTTTTCTTAGTGGTCCAGTGTGGACCACTATTATCACCTCTCTTCCCTATACACTAAAATCATTTTCAGTAATAATCTTAAAATGGCATAAAGAATAATAATAGTGGCCAGAAAAGAAATAGAAATTATAAACATTTTATTTTTTTGAAGCTTCTAATAATGCCAGGAAAAACAGTTATATTTAGAAAAATATAACACCACCACGCTTTTCACAATTCATAATAATTTCTCATTGTCCTTTCTACAAAGTCACTTGGTTTAGGTTCCAATCACACCTAATTCTATAGGACAACCTCACTCTGCAGTCTTTTATCTGTGTATGCAAGTTTGAAAGCTCTCTAATAGTAGAAAGCTGATTGGCTATTTTTAAAGTTATTGTGGTCTGCATGAGATTAACTGGAAAGATAAGAAGCTGAAAAATGATGAAACCATTTTGGGGAATGGTGAGTCCGTTAGGAAAAATTCTGTCACCTCTGGTAGCAAAACTATTTTTTCATACTTCTTGAACAAGAAAATAAATGATTCTTTTTTAGTTATGGGGTAATAGCCTTGTGCAATAATTTATGAAGCTTATGTTGTAGGTGTTTACTATAAAATATTCAATTTCTACATGTAAATTAAGGAAGGCCGCAGTAACAGTTTACACAAAAGGGAAATACAGCCTTTTTGCTGCCTGTTTTTCTCACTGAAGAAAAGATGTAACCTCTGTGAGTACCCACAGTAGTGAGAGAATGTGCCAAGAACCCACATCAATCTGACTATTTCACCCCCATGCTGTGCAATGTTGTGCTATGCGTGTCATGACCACATTTAATGCACCAGGCAAAGAACAAAGGAAACCTGTCATCTTTAATTATTAAGCACTGAAGAATAAAACCAGGTGAGAATGTGTGAAATATTCCCTTAATACCCTTCCGGGTTCCCAGAACAAGCTGGAGCTGATTCGCATGAACCCTACTCTCTTACAAACACCACCTTCAACGGAAGCATTTCAGAAATCGCTCTGAAATTGTTTCCTATATTTTTTGAGAGAAGCATTGTTTAAAACTATCTCAAGCATTTTATTCTATAGTATAGGAACTATTTTTATCATAAAGAGAACAATCCCTTTCTTAGAAAGGTACTGATTTAAGGATTGAAAGAGGTTTGATTTGGCTGTTTTTGGTTTTGTTTTCCAGAGAAGGGTGTACATGCTATTAAGAGTATGTAATCCTAATGTCTGCTGGCTCTGTAAGTCCAACGTACTCAGTAACAAGACCTCAAAACCACCTTCCCTGCCACTGAAAACGGTCTCCATTTATTTCTTTAAACAGGTTCCACAAATGGGATCCATGGGCCCACAGGCAAGCCAGACAATGGCATGTTCCGGTTGTGTCTCCACCTTCTCACCTTAACTCCCCATCTCTGACGTGTAAAGCCACTTGGAAAAACCTTGTTTCCAACACTGCACATCATAAAAATGCCACTGCCCCTCCCAAAAGGGCAGTTGCTTAATGTTCCTAAACCATCCAGTCCTTAACCCATGAGAGTCCACAGGGCCCTGTGCAAATCTGGCAAACATCATGCTTTTCCAATCCTATGACACTGCAATTGAGTCTCACCAAGTCTCTCCCGAGTAGTTTTGTTAGCTTCTATCCAATATACCTTGCCCAGAATAAAAATACCATGTTTCTTATGATAATCAGTTTCAAATACTCGTAATCATGCTATCTCAAATTCAATTTGTGAAATTTGAAGGGAAACAGTTGCCGTAATATCTCCTCCATATTCTACCATTCTCAACTAAAACCCCTCCCGCCTTCACCAATTACAAAAATTCTCCTGTGTGTCCAGATTCATGTAGATCCTGGGTTGGGAGAAGAGAAGGTGGAGTATGGGAGGAGATTGATGCTGATATTTATATGGATAGGAACTTATCTTCAGCTCAGCCAAACTAAAAGTCTCAGATGTAAGATTGAGGAATGCTGGTCTTTATCTTCACTCGGAGATAAAATATTCCATTGTTAGGATCATACATCACACATGGCATTTGCCCTGTGGGTGAAACAATATATTAGTTTCAGCCACAGGGCAAAACTGAGAGCTACTGACCAGAAAGTAGGAAACTTGGATTTTAGTGCTTGTTCTGCCCTTCCAGCCTGTGTCCACAGACACAAATGAGGGCAGGCACTCTTGCCCTGTCCACAGCCCCATCCTCGCAACTTGACAACTGTTCATTGAGTACTCTGGGCTCAAATTTCCATGTGCTTTCCCCACCATCCATAAAGTTGAAATGGTAACAGCTATCTTATCTCCCTAACGAGGCTGTAAAATGAAAACGTATGTGTGAACACGTCTACTGAAACATGTCTACGTCTTTCTCCTTGTGAGTGAAAACACACCTAGTGAAGTCTGATAAGAAAAGCATTCCGCTGCTATGACTCCTCATCTAGGAAAAGAACCAGGCCCAGCTTGCCAAACCTTCCTTTGGAAGCGCTCAGACATCTCCCTCAGAGCTCCTTCACTATCTACATATATGAGTACCTCCTCCTCAAGATAATCGGCTTTTATACAAGCACTAGTTGTCAAGAAGCTTTTTTTTTTTTTTTTTTTTTTTTTTTTTTT
>NW_016107514.1:3427978-3459687 GCF_001604975.1 Cebus imitator | reverse complement strand
ATCTCGGCTCACTGCAACCTCCGCCTCCTGGGTTCAAGCACTTCTCCTGCCTCAGCCTCCCAAGTTGCTGAGACTACAGGTACACGCCAGCACGCCCAGCTAATTTTTGTATTTTTTAATAGAGACAGGGTTTCACCATGTTGGCCAGGATGGTTTCAATCTCTTAACCTCATGATCCGCCCACCTCGGCCTCCCAAAGTGCTGGGATGACAGGCGTGAGCCACCACGCCCGGCCAAGAAGCATTTTAAAAATGTGTTTATTGTTCTTTTTATCTCACATATCGTCTGCCGTGTTTCACTGTAAAATGGCTAGTGCCGCAACAGCCGAAAGCCAGCAAGTTCTTGATATTACAACTACCAGGTGCTGGACTCTCCTTGTGCCTGGGTTCCCAAATGACCACGGAGAGCAGGACCCCTATTGACCCTCACGGGACATGTAGCAAGAAGAAGAAACATGCTTTCATTGTGATAAGGCACTGGAATTTCCAGGGTTAATCTGTGACCTCCGTGTAGCCTCCTCTATCCTGAGAAAGTCAGGCTCATGATAACAACTCACATTAGTTGGGCTTTTTAATGTTTTTGAACAGCTGCATGAGTGACGAACACGCTGAGAGACCGCCGCCACAGTAAAAGGCCCTGTATGACAGGGGTCAGGACACTGACCCCAGCCCCAGCAGAACCTACTACTTGCTGTGTGATCTCGGTCACCCATTATATTTTATTGTAACGTACACTTGCTCATTGTTTTCCTGTAACAAGTGAGAAGAGAAGACTAAATTAGCTTTAAAGAGCTTTCAGGTCTAACATTCTATAAATGAACTTCTGGCATTCTGTCTAGGAAGGTACTCAGTACCTATAACTTTCTTTCTGTGGCAGTATGCTTTTTTTTTTTTTTTTTTTTTTTTTTTTTAACTTAAAAAGAACTACTGACTGACTGTTGTTTGGAACCCAACCTATTTATAAGCTTAGGGTTACACTAAGGTTAAAATCTCATTTAATGTCAGGTTACTTATAAATCTTGTATTTATATGGAAGTTATTCTACCTTAAGAAGCAAATTTTGTTTGTGTGTGTGCCTGGTTTTTAACCATGCAGTGAACACTCTGTCATTTAAGCAAATTAAGCACACAAAAAATTTAATTCAATAGAATCTAAAATTAAGGGGCATCGTTAGTGGGTAAAATAACAAAGTACTGATGCTCTGATTCAGAGCACTAAGAAGATGCTCTAGAAAGAAAGATAATTGAAAAATAATGAAACTAAGCTGTCGTCAAAGCAATTGAAGAGAGACTGTTGGAGAATGTCCCATGTGATAGGGAAGTAATTCTTTTCAGTCCAGAGGGCCAAGCTTTGGCTCGATTCTCATGCCATGGAGCTTACAGCGGACTTGAGGAAAATTGTATTACAAGAGACCATACGTGAATGTTTCTGAAAGGGGTATGGGAGAACCAAGATTCCTTGTTTTAATATGAATTAGGTTTTCATCTCTGGTTTTGGAGTTGCACGCCTGGCTCTTGCTCAGGTTTCCTTCTAACATTTGCCTTGGCTATAGTGCTGAGCTTCAACTGCATCAATTAATGTCTCATGCTTTGCCCAATTCATTTCCTGCTTGTCGCCTAACATGTTACTTGAATCATTTTCAAATTCTCTCTTTTTAACAAACCTATACTTATCCCATGATTGGACACCGACATAATCAAGCCATGTTTGTTCATTCCCCTGCTTAGACCTGTGTTTGGGAAAATGAATACCTTTTAGTTTTGAACAGCAGATAAAAATGCAAATTTGTGCAGGCTGATTTTGTCATAAATACTGATTACCATTCCTTGGTTGAGTCACCTGAGGCATATATTAAATACACACACACACACACACACACACACACACACACACGGAGAGAGAGAGAGAGAGAGAGAGAGAGAGAGAGAGAGAGAGAGAGATAGGTCAGTTTAGAATTAAAATGAATAATTATATCACCTTGTTAGAGTTTATACTATGTATAAAATATATACTTTCTAGAACTCATCTATATTTTATAAAAATGTGTGTAAAACAAGAAAATTAAATCTAATTAGAATGACATTTTGCAAATCACTGACGAATTTTCCTTTTCGCCTTTCTCTCTTCATGCCCTTTTACATTGGTCAGCCCAAAGCTTCCATGTGTCTAGAAGATTAGTATTTATTACAGAAAGCGTTAATGAGAAAGAATGAGGCAATATTCACCATCTGACATTCACAGGAGTTTACAGGACAAGAGGCTTGGGGGCCAGGCACTGCTGAGAGGGAAAGGGTTTCCTAATCCCTTTCTCTCCTTCTTTGCCATATTTACCACAGAGCTGGAAGAACTATGCTCTTTCTGTTCTGTAGTTCAGGGAAGATCTTCTTTCCACCTGAGAGGTAGAAGCCCTAAACTTGCTGCTCTAATGTATAAGGAAGATACGATTTAGGGGAAATAAAAGAAAAGCCGGCTCCTTTCTGGTCCCAAGAAATGGTTGGAAGAAGAAACAAAACAAAGAGAGGCATGAGACCCTCAAATGCATCTGCCCAACTTCCCCGTGGGCCCAGAGATGAGCTAAGGTGAGAAGTCAAAGAGAGTAGGGCCAGAGACACGGGATTCTTCCCACCTGCTTCCATTACACTTGGGTTTCAGAGAGAATTCCACCTTGAGGGCGGTCTTCAGTGGGTGTATGCAGCTTCATCTGGCAGAGGGAGGACTTGAGATTTTGCTCTTCCAAATTGTCTTTATTAGGAGATAGAAAATTATGGTAATAGATTTGACTGACTGTGGAACTTGGGGGGTTGGGTGCAATGGGGGTGTAGGAAGCTAATGTGACCAGTAGCAAGGACAACAGGAGGGCTGCCTGGTCTGTGGTCAAATGTAAATCACACCTGATTCAGTTCCTGCCCTTGGCCTGAACTCTGCCATTCTCCAAGACACCTTACTTCCTTCAGCATGAATGTCTATCCTAGGAGTAGTTATTGTGGCTGAGTTGGTCAGGTTTTCTTTTTAATTTCTTTTAATGGAAAAAACTGGAAAATGTATATTTTAAGATGAAATAGATCTTAATTTACACTAAAATTTTACATTCAAAACTAGCTCTGTAAGATGTTTATTTAATCTCATCCACTTTACATCTTCTTACACTCTGAAAACCTCATCTCTTAATGTCAAAAAAGCTAATTAATTCCTTTGCTCCATCATACACTATAAAGACACAGTCTCAGAATAATAAACCAGCACTATCATCAAACATTTATGATTTTTTGAGAGAAGCAATTCTTTTGGTCCTTAGGGTTTATCCCCATGGAGATGGACAGTAGAATTACAGGGTTGTTAAAGTTACTTTGAGTAGTTACTCACTGTGTGGTTACTGTTAGCTGGATACAGAGTTAAGTTCATCTGTTTCACTTTACTTCTGGTTTTAAGGGCGACATTTTAAAATTTGATTCTTTTTGCATTATGCAAAACATTTACGTTGTAGAATCAGATGTACAAAATAGAGCATTTTCAGAGAATTCTTGATTCCACGACCTTCTTCCTTCCACTTTGGGTAACCTTAAATTTTTCATTTATGACTTACTCCCGCACTTTCAATATAAGAATATATGTGTCTGTATTTATTTCCTTCTTTATATAAATTTTAATCTTTTGTATACAAATTTCTCCATTTTTCTTTTTTACATAAAAAGTATGTTTTAGAGATTGAGCCAAAAATAGTATACAGAGATATGCCTCATTCTATTAATATATGCATAACTAATTTGCCTTATTCAATTAGATCCCTATTATGGCAAAAGGTAAATGCTTTTATAATTAACAAATTATTGCTAAGATATTGCAAGGGATTGTCACATTCTCCTTCGTCAGTATTGTATAATTTTACAATCTACCAGAAAAGAATGAGGTTCCCTCTTTCCAGACAATCTACCAACACATTATTTTAATCTTCTGGAGTTGTGCAATATAATAAGTGAGAAAATATGTCCTCCAGTAGTTTTAATTTGCATATTCCCTGTTACAAGCAATGCTTTTCGTATGGCTGAGAGCCATTTATATCTTGTTTTCCCTCAATTGCACGTTCATACCTTTAGCCTATTTTGTTCCATCATGATTGTTGGCCTTTTTCCCTCTATTTCTAGAAGCTGTTACATTTTAGAGGGATTCATATTTTGTGAATATACTGCAAATATTTTTCAAGTGTGTTATTTTTCTTTTTATTTTGCTTATGTTTCTATTGTTGTTTTATTTTAACTAAGAAGTAATTGCCACACAATAGTGATCATTTAATGTAATCAAATTTATCAATCTTTTATTTTACTGCTTCTGAATTTTGCAATTTATCAAAAGTTTAGCATGAGGAATAGACTTGTTTTTTTAATAGCAAAGCCTTTCAGCAATCCCAATGCCACATTGTAAAATTCCATCTATTACCTACTTGTTTGAGTTGCTGCCTTTGTTGTGCTGCTAAATGTCGTTATGCACTTAAATCTGTGACAAGGTTTTCCATTGCTCAGTCTGTATGAACCAGTATCAAACTTTAATAATAGAGGCTTCATACTATCTTTCAATATTTAGTAGGGAAAAACCTAACTCCTTGCTTTCCTACAAGGTTTTCCAGCTATTCATGCTTATTTCTTTACAGATTAAAGCCACCAAAAAGCCTGAATGCATTTTATACAATTTATATTAGATAAATCATTTTAGGAATAACTGATATATTCATAATGTTGAAACTTTCTATTCATAAAAATCCTCTTTCCATTTATTTTAATTTCTAATTTTGTATCTTTCAGATATGTTTTATAATTTTCCAGATAGAGAATTTTGAAATTACTCATTAAGTTAATACCATGGTACATTTTTGTTTGGCTATCTTCCATTCCATTATATTTTCTAGCTGATTTGTGTCTGGCTATATGAATATATGAGGCTTTTTGTATCCTGATACTTTACAAAATTTTCTTACTAAATTACCTTATGATTTAAAGTCACTATTTATTTTATTCTTTGAGATTTTCCAAATATATAATCACATCATCTGCAAGTAGAGACAGTTCTACCTTTTCCTTTCCAATTATTATGCTGCTACTTGCTCTATTTTTATCTAATTGCACTAATTCCTCTAACATACTGTAAAATAAAAGAAGAATACTAATCTTTTTATCATTTTCCTGAATTTAACAAGAAAGCCTCTAGCATTTCTCGATTAAGTAGGATGAAGACTTTGAGGTTGAAATACACACATATCTCACACCCACACACACCATGCATGTTATAAGTTAAGGGAGTACTCATTAATTTCTACTTCATTTACTCTTTTTCACGTGAATGGATGTTGAGTTCTGCCAAATGCATTTTCTGTATCTATGATGAAATCCATATTATTTATCTCCCAAACTCTAATAATACAGTGACTCACACAAATGAATTGTCCATTATTGATCCACCCATGCATTTCTAGAATAAACCTTTCTTGGTCATAGTTTCTTAAGTTTTACAGACTGCTGGATCACATTTGCTGATGTCTTATTCAGGATTTTATGTCAATACTAATAAGCAAAGAATATGAACAGACACTTTACAAAAGAAGACACATATGAGGCCAACAAACATATGAACAAATACTCATCATCACTGGTCATTAGAGAAATGCAAATCAAAACTACATTGAGATATGCCAGTTAGAATGGCAATCATTAAAAAATTTGGAGACAACAGATGCTGGAGAGGATGTGGAGAAATAGGAACACTTTTGCACTGTTGGTGGGAGTGTAAATTAGTTCAACCATTGTGGAAGACAGTGTGGCGATTCCTCAAGGACCTAGAAATAGAAATTCCATTTGACCCAGCAATCCCATTACTGGGTATATATCCAAAGGATTATAAATCGTTCTATTATAAGGACACATTCACACGAATGTTCATTGCAACATTGTTTACAATAGCAAAGACTTGGAACCAACCCAAATGCCCATGGATGATAGACTGGACAGGGAAAATGTGGCACATATACACCATGGACTACTATGCAGCTATAAAAAACGATGAGTTCATGTCCTTTGTAGGGACATGCATGAATCTGGAAGCCATCATTCTCAGCAAACTGACACAAGAACAGAAAATCACACTGCATGTTCTCACTCATAGGTGGGTGTTGAACAATGAGAACACATGGACACAGGGAGGGGAGTATCACACACTGGGGTCTGTAGAGGGGAAATAGGGAGGGACAGTGGGGGGCAGGGAGTTGGGGAGGGATAACATGGGGAGGAATGCCAGATATAGGTGATGGGGAGGAAGGCAGCAAACCACACTGCCATGTATGTACCTATGCAACAATTTTACATGTTCTTCACATGTACCCCAAAACCTAAAGTGCAATTTAAAAAAATTTTTTTAATTAAAAAATAATAATTATCAATTTTATTTATGTTGTCATGATGTTTGTTTTGGGCAATGAAGCTTTGTAATATGACACCAGCTGAAGCCTGAAAACACCTTTGGACTCAGGCTTGCTCTCTTGCTGCCGCTGAAACATTGTAACTACCACACAAGTGAGCCTGAGCTCCCTGCTGGATGATGAAAGGTCACATTGGAAAAAAACAAGATACTCAACCCACAGCCTCCCAGCCATCAGCCAAGAGAGTGAAGCCACCTTAGATCATCCAGACTCTAGCTGACCAGAGTCCAGCACAGATCAGGTAAGTCAGCACAAACCAGAAAGAACACAAAGTTAAATCACAGGAAAAAAAGTTATTACTTGAAGCTCCTAATTTTAGGCTCGCTTGTTATACAGTATCAGCTTAATGATACAGAATTCAACATCAAACCTAATTATAAAATTCTACTCCACTATTTAAATAAACAAGTCACTTGAACAAGACAGCCCCATGCAATCCAGAAAACCCTTTTTGATTAGCTTCTGCAGCCAAATCCAGCGTGGCAAACCCTTCTTTCCACCTTTTAAACCACTCTCTATCACCCACCCTCACCAGTAAACCAAACCTCCATTCTTTTTTTTTTTTTTTTTTTTTGAGACAGAGTCTTAATCTGTCGCCAGGCTGAAGTGCAGTGGCACAATCTCAGCTCACTGCAATCTCCACCTCCCATGTTCAAGCAATTCTCCTACCTCAGCCTCCTAAGTAGCCGGGATTACAGGCGTGCACCCCTACACCCAGCTAAGTTTTTGTATTTTTAGTAGAGAAGGGGTTTCACCATGTTGGCCAGGATGGTCTTGATCTCCTGACCTCGTGATCTGCCCACCTTGGCCTCCCAAAGTGCTGGGGTTACAGGCGTGAGCCACTGCGCCAGGCCCAAACCTCTGTTCTTAATGGCCCCTTTGAGCCACTATCATTAGTTTTCCCTATGTTCATACACACTCAGTTCTTGGAAATCATTATGGGCTAAACTGGGTCCCTCCAAAATTCATAGGTTGAAGTCTTATACCTCAGTGGCTCAGAATGTGACTATATTTTGAAATTTGACCTTTAAAGAGAAAATTAAGGTAAAATGAGATCATTAGAGTGAGCCCTAATCCAATATGATTTCTAACAAGAGGAGATTAGGACACAGACAGATATACACACAGAAGGAAGACCACATGAAGACATAGGTTAGCTATGTCTAACCTATGTTTTCACGTGGAGCTAACTTGCTGATGTCTTGATTTCTGACTTCTAGCCTCAAAATTGTAAGAAACAAATTTCTGTTATTTAAGCCACCCAACCTGCAGCACTTCGTTATGACAGACTCAGCCAACTAATATATAAGTACAGGACAAAAAAGTATACATGTGTTGAGGTTGGGGCAACCTAGAGTTGGGTTTCACTCCCACAGGGATATTTATGCATGCATTTTCTTTGTCTACGCATGTAAATAAAAAGCATTTCTTGAGGAAAAGACAATCTACATAAAATCATTTTCAATATATAAATAATCACTAGCATATGCTTTTTTGGAAACTGATATCAAAGAAATACCAGTAGTAATAAGAAACAGTAATAACCATTATAAAACTATTTTAAAATATTAATACAAATTAATAAATGGTAAAATAATAATAAAGCACTTTCTATTTGTCAAACACTGCACTGTTAACCTTGCAAACATTGTTTTATTTGTAATCCTCAGTATCCAAAGATATGATTCTAATTAGCCCTGTTTTGCAGTTGGGAAAAATTGCTGCTCACAGAATGAGTCACTGATCTGGGGGATCTCAACAAGCCGTAAAAGCAGATTTTAACCCAGGGCCTAACTTCAATGTGCATTCTCTTTCCATTGCAGCATTAAAAAAAAATTATTCCTCATCAGTCAATTTTTATCAAGAAGAATAAATGCAAACATGATTTCATTTAACACAAATGATAACATTTTAAAGCTCGCACTGAGAGGAAGGTAAACCTACAATCAGCATAGGATAAATCATCTTCATCTTTCACAGAAATAGCCATAATCAAAGCTGTTCTCAAACCTCATGGATGTTGTCCTGCTTTTTAATGGCTTGTATTTCAAACTTGAATTCAGGCACACATAGAAGAGGAAATGGAAAATGAATACATCTGCATTAGCCACAATTCTCAGATTAACTGCTGTTAACAATTTTTTTTTTTTTTGAGACAGGGTCTCATTCTGTCCCCCAGGTGGGAGTGCAATAGCACAATCGCATTTTACTGGAGCCACCACCTCCTGGTCCCAAGTGATCCTCCCACCTCAGCCTCCCAAGTAGCTGAGACCACAGGTACATGTCACCACACCTAGCTTTTTTTTTTTTTTAATTTTTATTTTCGTTTATTTTATTTATTTATTTATTTTGGTATAGACAGGGTCTTCCTAAGTTGCCTGGGCTGGTCTTGAACTCCTGGCCTTAACTGATCCTAACACCTCAGCTCCCAAGGTGCTAGAATTACAGGCGTGAGCCACCGTGCCTGACCAACAACTTTATACTCCAAGAATATAATCTGTTTTTACTTTAAAAAGTATATGAAAAAAGTTTTACCTTAAAAATATTACCTAGCATTCAATGGATATAAGAACTTCAAATCTCTATAGAACTTAGTGAAAAAAATGTTAATAAATATATTCTAGCTGTAAGAACATTGAAACATAATTTAAACACACTATATTGGTATGTTTTGGGGAGATTGTGTTTTCTTCTTTTGAACTATTTCCATGTTTATTTAAGAGGATTTATTCATTTTAATAGGCTAAATTATCTGATATTAATTTTATCAAGCCATATCTTGCCTTTTTCTTTTATATTTTACCCAAATTCTTCTAATATAAGAGACTTATGTCTCATTTTGCTGTTGTCAGAAATTATGACTGAATTTCTTGAAAGAAATCTTTATTAAAGTAGCTCTCCACTTACTTTTAACCATGTATAGTAAAGCATTCATCTCTAAGGAAAGTAGCATAAGGCAAGGCCACCATAACTTGGCATATGTGCTTCAGAAGACCAACAGAGTTAAACATTTCAGGGAACAATGCTGATACATTTTAACTCTCTTCATAAAAATTTTATCTTTAAACAAGGATGAGTTAATATTTCATAAATGACTTCTGGTCTGAACAAAATCCTCCCATTCTCCCACTTGAAGGTTACTATTGCCTGAGATTTTAACATGTATTTTGGTTTATCTGGTTTCCAGACAAATTCGAATCTGAATGATTAGAATGATTAGAATCTGAAATCAAGAGATGATTAAATCATAGTCATATTTAACAAATTATGGAAACACATATAAAATTGAGCAAACAATTGTTTTCTTCCAAAGGACACTTAGTATTAAGGAATTCCTGGTGAATGGAATAATGCTGTCAGTAGTTTTCCAGTAGAGTCATATTTACATGCTGTACTTCTGGGAAGTTCTATTCCCCGTGGTACAGAGGAGGAAACTAAAGCAGTTTCCTGCACAAATCTTCTGATTCATAAGTGGAAAAATGCCCTAGTTATCTACTGTGGCATAACAAATTACCCTAAAGTGTAGTTTAATATGACAAAATTGTATTATTTCACAATTTTTGAGAGCTAGAAATTTCTGAGGGTTGTAGCTGAGTGGATCTGGCTGGGAGTCTCTGTTGAGGTTGCAGTCAGGATGTCAGGCAGGGTACAGCTGAGCAAGGCTTGACTGGTACGGGAAGACCCACTTCCAAGATGGTACAGTCATAGGCTATTGGCAAGGAGCCTCAGCTGATGTCTGAAGCTGTTGGCAGAAGACCCAAACCATGGCCACAGAGTCTCTCTAAAACACAGGCTTTGTGGCCTCACAAGGTGGCAGCTAGATCACTAGCTACCCTGGGGGATCACTCCCCCAGAATAAGTGATCCAAGAAAGTGAGCAAATAAAAAGCTCCAGCATGTGCCCCTCTGGCCTAGTCTCAGAAGGGACACAAGTTCGTTTCTGCCATATTCTATTCATTAGAAGCCAGTGTCCAAGTACAGTTTGCACTCAGGAGCAGAGATTTAGAATATACTTTTTAAAGGGAAGGGTAGTAAAGAATTTATGGACATCTTTAAAACTATTTCCCAAAAGTTCTGACTTAAGAACCTACAGTTGCTTTTTGGGTGGCATATATCATTGCAGCAAAGTGCACAAATCTTAAGTAACCAGTTCAAAGAACACATACATATATCCATAAGCATGCACATGTATATATACTTATGTGTGCATGTATATATAAGTACATATATGTGTTGCGTCTATACATATATGTGGGCATATGCATGTGTATATACAGGGATAGCACATATATATTACACACACACACACGTGCCACGCAAATCAAAATGTGACAGTCCTTGCACCAAGAAACTATTTTTAACTATTATTTTACTGTTTAATAACTACCATTTTTAGCCACTATTATCTGACTTCTATCTTCATAAGTCAGTTTTGTCTAACCTTAAAATTTACGTAATTAAAATGACACAGCATGTACTCTTTTTTTTTTTTGGGGGGGGGGAATATTTACCAACCAAATGGAGAGCAAGCATGTACTTTTTTGTGTCTAGCTTCTTTCATCTACCATTGTCTATGAAATTCTTTCATGTTATTTCTGTAGTTACAACTCATTTGTTTGCATTGCTGCATAACATTCCATTTAAAGAATAAACCACAATTTGATTTCTCCTTTCTACTTTTGATGGACATGTGGATCATTTCCATTTGGGCCTGTCAAAAATAATATACAAACACTCTTTTTTGTGTTCTTTTGTGGACAAATGTACTCGTTTCCATTTCACATTTAACTCAGATTAGAATTGCTGGGTCATAGGACAGGTTTATTTTACACTTTAATAGAAAAGGAGTTTTTCAACATCGCTGTGCCACTTTACACTCCCACTAGCAATGAATGGGAATTCCAGTAGTTTATCGTCTTGTTAATGCTTGATGTTGTCCATACTAAGATTCTTATTTTTCTGGTGGGTGGGCATGTTTTTAATGTGCATTTCTCTGATTACAACTGACATTGAGCACCTACCTCTTCATATGCACAGAGGTCATTAGGATATGTTCTCTTATAAAGTCTCTGTTCATGTCATTTGGCCACTTTTTCATCGGAATACCTGCCTTATACTAACTTATAAGCATTCTTTCTGTATGTGAAATGTGAATGTGAAGTACAGGTATTGCAAATATTTTACTCAATTTTCTTACCCATTTACTCTCTTCCTACAGTGTCTTTTGATGAACATAAATTCTTCACTTTAATAAGTCCTATTTTTCAGTTTTTAGTCCATATTATTATACCTGTATGATTGGGCAGATTAAAAAATTAAAGTTTAGGACAAAGAGAAGAGCAACGTTCTTTGCCTTCTAGATAAGTCATCCAAAACATAAATTCATACACAGTTCTTTAAAGGTAGGAGTTTAAGGAAGAGAGGGCCAATTCTTTTTCAGTTCAAACATAAATGTCCAAGGAAAGATGACATGAACACAGGGCTAAATCCACATATAGCTGGGGAAAACCAGGTAGATAGGGCTTTAGAGATGTTGGTTGGCTCCTGTCAGAGATGGGGTGGTGGATGCTATAGGCAGTGCCTGGCTGGTAGCTTCACTACATTGAGACCTAGAAAAATAGGGACTGAAGCCCTACCAATGTCTGCTAAAGAAAAAATATAGTCCAAAATATCTGTTTAATAGAAAAATAAAAATAAGCCCCAACTCAAAATAATGCACCCTTTCAGCAAAAAAATATATCTTTTGGCAGAGAAAATGTGTTTTGCTGAGTAAGGTGGAAATTTAAAGGGACAGGTACTGGGAAGACATTTCCCAGAACGTATATTTAAACCCCTACAGTTGACAGAGTAATGGCCTTCCCTGGAAGTCTGTGTTCTAACCCCCAGAACCTTGAATACATTCCTTTATAGGACAAAAGGGACTTTACTAATGTGATTAAGTTACGATCTTGATATAGGAAGATGACTTTGGATTATCCACTAAGCCTGGTATAATCACAAGAGTTCTTCCAAGAGGTAGGCAAGGAGGTCAGAGGTAGAAATAGGAAATTTGACTATGGAAACAGGCTCTATTGACATAAGTAAAGGTCACAAGCCAAGGGATCTAAGTGGCATCTAGAAGTTGAAAAAGGCAAAACAGATTCTCCCCTCAGCCTCCAGAAGGACCAGCGCTGCCAAGGTCTGACTTTAACCCTAGGAGACTGATTTTGGACTTCTCCAAAAACTACAAGACTATACATCTGTGCTGCCTTAAACCACTAAATCTGTGGTAATTTGTTACAGTGACAATCAGAAATATTGTAACTACAGCCACCGTGGGATATTATCACACACCAACTCAAATGGCAAAAAGGTCAATAGTCTAACAGTGTTTATACCTTCAAGGGTAAATAGGAATTCTAATATACCAGTAACAGAGGCACAAAAGGGTAAAACTTTGAAAAACATTAGCTAGTAAATTGAGATTGTCTATGTACCCATCAACGCAACAATTCCCCTTTCTAGGTATGCATTCTAGAGAGAATCTTACACAGGTTCTCTAGGAATCTATGCAGAATGACCTTTATGGCAGAACTGTTGCTAATGGCAAAAAAAAAAAAAAACCAAACACTGAAAACACCCCAAATATCGACTCAGAGCTGGCTGAGCAGAAATAAGGTTGCAGGTACATAGAGTAGGGATACCCTCTACTAGAGAAAGTGAGTGTTCTAGAGCAATGCGATCATTCTGGATGTGTTTCCAAAATAGCTAGACATGGAAGGTCACTGATTATAAGATTCCATTTAAACAAATTCGAAACAGACAAAACCAAATAAATAGAGATACATGCAACATATTGAAGAATAAAGGAAAGCAAGGGAATGAGTAACACAAACCTTTGGACAGTGAATCTGGAGCAGGCAGGTCAAGGAGAGACTTCACAGAGACTGCTAATGTTCTCACACTGGTGGCTGGTGTACGATTTTATTCTTTATATTGACATTTGTGCTAAATATACTCTCGTTTGTCTGACATATTTCAAAATAAAAAATAGCTCTTTAATATCTTTCAATACATGATATAATATTCAAAACTAATTTCTTGCACACCTTTTGTTAGATGTGTTCCTATGTATTCTATTTTTGGTTGCTATTTTAAATGTTAGCTTTTAAAAGTTGTGTTTATTGCTAGAAAATTAAAATGCAACTGACTTGTATATTCTTTCATCTGAGAACATTGTTAAACACTCATACTAATTATTTATAGATTTGGGGTTTTCTATGTAGATAATCATGTCATCTGCAAATAAAAATGATGTGTTTCTTTTCTTCTCATCTTCATGGCTTTATTTCTTCCTTCTTGTCTTATGACAATAAATAAAAATTTCAGGATAATGTCTAATAGAAACAGTGATGGTGGCTATCCTTAGCTTGTTCCTCACTTTAAAATCTTATCACTGAGCATAATATTGCTGTAGGTTTCTGTAGATGTCCTTCATCAGGTTTTGAAAGCTCTTTTCCATTTCTAATTTGCTGTAAGTTTGTATACTGAATGATTGTTGAATGTGGCCAGTGATTTTTCCGAAGCTGATAAGATGATCATAACTTTGCTTTCTTTATTTATTAATGTGATAAATTACATTCATATATTAGTCAAATTTGGTAATAAATTTATGTAGGAATTTGTATATTACACCTATTTTCATATTTAATGGTATAAAAAGTAGGTCATGACGTTCTTTTTTTTCCCCATTTATTTATTTTATTGCATTTTAGGTTTTGGGGTACATGTGAAGAACATGCAAAATTGTTGCATAGGAACACACGTGGCAGTGTGATTTGCTGCCTTCCTCCCCATCACCTACATCTGGCATTTCTCCCCTTGCTATCTCTCCCCAGCTTCCCACTCCCCACTGTCCCTCCCCTATTTCCCCCCAACTGACCCCAGTGTGTAGTGCTCCTTTTCTCTCTAATCTCCACAGCATCTGTGATGATATACAGTATCAGGCATATTGTTATCTATAGCAACTAAATTTGTGACATTTTTATTCCTAATAAATGAGATATATAGATGTATACACACACACACACACACACACACACACACAGAGTCATGCATCATCATCCATCTGAGACTGGGGATACAGTCTCAGAAACACATCATTAAGTGATTTTGTGGTTGTTGTGCAAACAACATAGAAAGCACTTACACAAACCTAAATGGCAAGCCATACTATACACCTAGGCCTATATCCTACAGGTATGGTATAATCTATTGCTCCTGTGCCTCCAACCTGCCCAGCATGTTACTGTACTGAATACAGCAGACCATTGTAACACAGGGGTATTTTTTGTGTCCAAACATATCTAAATATAGAAAAGGTAAAGTCAAGGCATGGTGTCCCATGCCTGTAATCCATGCTTTGGGAGGCCGAGGCAAGAGGATTGCTTGAGGCTAAGATTTCGAGATCAGCCTGGCCAACATATCAAGACTCTGTTTGCTAAATAAATAAATAAGAATTGGAAAAAAAGAGAGAAGGTATAATAAAAATACAATATACAAGATAAAAGTGGCACACCTGTACAGAGCACTTACCATGAACTGAGCTTCCAGGACTGAACACTGCTCTAGGTGAGTCAGTGGGTGAAGGGTGAGTGAATGTGAGGTTCTAGGACAGTATTGTACACTATCGTAGACTATAAACACTGTACATTTAGGCTACACTAAATTTATAAAAACAATTTTATTTCTTCAGTAATAAATTTACCTTAGCTAACTACAACTTTTTTATATTATAAGTTTATCGATTTTCTTTAACTTTTTACTCTTGTAATAACACTTAGCTTAAAGCACAAACATACTGTACAGTTGTACAAAAATATTTTCTTTTTTAATATCCTTACTCTGTAAGATTTTTGTTTAGAAACTAAATCACAAACACATACATTATCCTAGGCCAACACAGGGTCAGGATCATCAATATGACTGTGTCCCACCCCCACATCCTGTGCCACTGGAAGGTCTTCGGGGGCAGTGACATGCATGGAACTGTCATCTCAGTGATAGCAATGCCTTCCTCTGGATACTTCTTGGAGGTCCTGCCTGAGGCTGTTTCGCAGCTAACTTTTTTCATACAAGTGCAAGGATCACCCCCTGAAATAATGATAAAAGTACAGTACAGTAAATATATAAACCAGTAATAATGGTTTGTAAAACTGTAGACAAAAAATGGTCTTTCTGAAATTAATTCCAAAAATTTATTATCAAGTACTATGTACTGTCCCTAACAGTGCACTGTACTTTTATATAGGTAGGTTTGTTTACAACAGCATCACCACAAACACGAGTAGTGTGTAGCACTAGATGTTACAATGGCCATGACCTCATTTATGCTAGAAAATTTTCACCTCCATTATAATCTGATGGGACTGCCTCTATATATGTGTTCCATCATTGACCAAAACATCATTATGCTGGGCATCACGGTGGATATATATAACATAGCTAAGATTAGTCTCTAAGAGAACAATTTTAAGTTAACAGATGCATCTTTTAGATCTATCTTGTGTTCCTCACTAAGATACAGAATCTAAGATTCTGTAAAATCAAACTGATTGCCTAGGAAATTGTGTCTATGGATATAGCGCCAGGTAACATTTGAAACACATCTGGGAGTATCATTAGAAATCATCAGTAAAAAGTGTTCAATCTTCATCCTTCACTTACAAGCAATGTCTCTTCAAGACTGCATTAAGTACCTCTCAAGGTTTAAGACTAATATTTTTGTGTTAGATTTTTTTTTTGGCAAGCCAGGAAAAAACAAACGTCACTTTTTATCATGATTTTACATAACAATTTTTTTGCCCATTTATTTATTTTATTGCATTTTAGGTTTTGGGGTACATGTGAAGAACATGCAAAATTGTTGCATAGGTACACACGTGGCAGTGTGATTTGCTGCCTTCCTCCCCATCACCTACATCTGGCATTTCTCCCCTTGCTATCTCTCCCCAGTTCCCCACCCCCCACCGTCCCTCCCCTATTTCCCCCCAACTGGCCCCAGTGTGTAGTGCTCCCCTCCCTGTGTCCATGTGTTCTCATTGTTCAACACCCGCCTATGAGTGAGAACATGTGGTGTTTGATCTTCTGCTCTTCTGTCAGTTCACTGAGAATGATGGTTTCCAGGTTCATCCATGTCCCTACAAAGGACCCAAACTCATCGTTTTTGATGGCTGCATAATATTCCATGGTGTATATGTGCCACATTTTCCCTATCCAGTCTATCGTCGATGGGCATTTGGGTTGGTTCCAGGTCTTTGCAGTGCTGCAATGAACATTCGTGTGCACGTGTCCTTATAGTAGAACGATTTGTAATCCTTTGGATATATACCCAGTAATGGGTCAAATGGATTGCTGGGTCAAATGGAATTTCTACTTCTAGGTCCTTGAGGAATCGCCACACTGTCTTCCACAATGGTTGAACTAATTTACACTCCCACCAACAGTGTAAAAGTGTTCCTATTTCTCCACATCCTCTCCAGCATCTGTTGTCTCCAGATTTTTTAATGATCGCCATTCTAACTGGCGTGAGATGGTATCTCAATGTAGTTTTGATTTGCATCTCTCTGATGACCAGTGATGATGAGCATTTTTTCATATGTTTGTTGGCCTCCATTTTACATAACAATTTAACACTACTGAGATTCGCACTTGCCTGTCGGTTGCACACATCGCTGCACGCCCATCAGCTGTATTCGCAATTCCTTCCCAAATGCATCACAAGGAAGAATTTACAGCTTACGATTTATGATTCCTAAACCTAGATTTGTACCATGAGGCCACTAGAATCTGAGAAAGAAGGAAACTAATTTTCTTGGGAGGTGAGGGGTTGCTCTTTTTTTACGTGAGAAAATTAGTTCCAGAGCAGTAGAGGGATTTATGCAAATGACGCAGCGAGTGAGCGCGGCTGCAGAGTCACGTTGTACCCAGGACTCCTGTTCCTGGTTCTTTCAAGCCGCAGAGGTGCTGGAGGATGGAGCTGAGCCCTGACGGGAAGGCCACGGATAGGCTGATGCTTGAGCATAACCTTCATTCCTCCTGGCAGGGCAGATGTCAGACATCATTACCCATTCGGTTGAAGTCAAAATGGAGTGTCCTGAAAGGGACCATTATTCACTGAGCTTTGCCCTAGCTAAGTACCACCAACCTTAGATTGACTAGAAGGCTTTTATTAAAGCATAAATAAAAAGTAGACAGATGGCACTGAAGTTTCCCTAAGAGGCTAAAAAAGACCATATTCTTTAGAAGAACTAGGACTTCCCTTGGAGCAAAGCAATAGGTTACTAGGCTCTAGAGAGAATAAATAAAATGGTCTGATGTTCATTTTTCATTCTCAGTAAAATATTGATGGAGTACCATTGTCAAAATCTATTTGTCAAACTGCATAGAGCTCCTTAAATTACAACCCTTTATGTTTCTGGACACAAAGAACATTCACCTTTCAAAATGTTCCAAAATAATAGGCATTGGGAAAAAAGAATATCCATCTGGTTTATATGTTTCATAATAAAACCAACTCTACATTTAAAGAAATTTTGTGTCTGTCATACTATCTAGCAAAAGCCAATGAAACTTCTGACTATATTTACATATATGTTGACTATTTATGTTCTTTTTATAATTAATTTCAGAAAGACCGCTTTTGTCTCCAGTTTTACAAACTATTACTAAGTACTTTGAACATTTTATTTCTGGCATTCATAAGCATCCAATTTGCCCATTTAAATCCCACAGCTATAGGAGGACAATCCAAACAGAGCCTGAATTGATTTACCAAATACTTAAAGAATATTCATTTGGGATTATAGCAAAAATATTTTTACTAGGTGACTATATTGTTTTATAGGAGGAGTGCGGAAACACAGGAAAAAACATTTTGTCCCTATTTTCATGTACAGTGTTCCTTTTGGAGCTAACCTTTAGTTAAAAATGTTCTTATTGCTTTACAGAGGACATAGAAAAGGCAGCCAGACATAGCTTTCAGTAAGTAATTAAGGGTTCTGTCCTCTTTCAATTTCTTGTACTTTACCAATTACATTAGAACAAAGCACATGAAAACGGTTAGAAGAATATCCATTCACATTTAATAAAGCATTTGAATTAGATTTGAAAGTTTTAATTATATTTATTTTAATTTTTTTTATTTTAGCACAGTTTTAAATTGACAGAAAAATTGCAGAGATATCACCATATACCCTACTGAGTTTTCTCTATCATGAACACAGCAATATGGTACATCTTTGATACACTATTGTTAACTAAAATTCAGACTTTACTCAGACTTCCTTAGCTTTTGCCTAATGTGCCTCTTTCACTTCCAGGATTCCCTACAGGACACCAAATTGCATTTAGTTGTCATGTCGTCTTAGGCTCCTCTTGGCTGTGACAGTTTCTTAGACTTGTCTTGGTTTTGATGACCTTGAAGTTTTAAGGAGTAACAGTCAGGCATTTTGTAGACTGTTCCTCAGTTGGTATTCATCTGATGTTTGTTTGTTGGTTTGTCTGTTTTTTTATTAGACTGAGATTATGTACTTTGGGGAGGAAGATCGCAGAGATTAAAGTGCCATTTTTATAATCCTATCCCCTGGGTACATATCTGTCAACATGACTCATCATAGTGATGTTGACCTTGAACATATGAGTAAGATAGGTTTGTCAGGTTTCTCACTATAAAGCTACCCTAGCTTTGTCCCTTTTCCATAACGTACACTTTAGAAAGAAGTCACTATGTGCAGCCCACATTTTAAGAATAGGGAGCCATGCTGTACCTTCTTGAGTGCAAAGTAACTACAGTAATTCTTTTGAATTCTTCTGTACAGGCGATTATTCTCCTCATGCATTTGTTTTATTTATATCAATATGGACTCACAGACACTTATTTTATACTTTGGGTTATAATCCAGTATTACTTTAATTATTATTTTGGTCAAAGTCTTCCAGCTTTGACTAATGGAAGCTCTTCCAATTGCTTTGTATCCTTTTGATGTATTCCATATTCCCATCACTGTGTGTGTGAAGGGTGGTTTTTCCTTTTGTTTTATTTTAGGAATTTCTTACTTTATGGCACCACAAGATGCTGCAAAATCATCTTGCTTATTTCCTGCCCCAATCTTTGAGTCTGCCATTTCTCCAGAGTCTTTTACTTGTGAATGGTATTAGAAACAAAGATTTGAGCTGTAGGTGTGCTTCTTGTTTCTGGGGTATCACTGTTTCTCAGCTGACAGGGCAAGGAAATATATTTGTGCCTAGAAACCTGTGCATATATACATATCTGTAGGTATTTCTATATGTAACCATCTATGTCTGTATTGAGCTAAATATAAGTTCATACTGATGTCCCCAACTCTTATCACAGATCATCGCAGACTCCTCCACCTATATATAGTAACCTTCCACTCCAACAGTCAAAAGGAAATTGGCTCCCACTATCTGTCACCTGTTTATTTAACTAACCAATTGCAGTACACATGTGTATCAGAATTGTTAATCTATTACCTAATGGGAAACACCTTTATCGACTAGATTACAAGGCTTACATATGGTTTCTTCTGCCTTGAGTCTTACAGACTCCACTTATTTCTAAAGCTACTTAGGTTAGTATCCTATCTCTCTCTCTCTCTCACACACACACACACACACACACGCACACACACACACACATCCTGTTGGCTTTACCTTCAAAAGAGAAAGGAAGCAGGAAATAATCAGCTGACAAACTTTGCCACTTTGGTGTTCCTACTTACAAATTAGAAAATGAAACAGGAATCAAGAACCCATCATGCAGATTACAATTCTAATATTTTATGCCAAAAAATCCTTTTTAGAACAATAGTTGGACAGAGTATGCTTTGGAGGGGAGAAATTTTCTTATACTTCCAAGAGAAATTTATAACACAACAGTTCAGGACATTGATTTTATTTAACTGCCCACCTGTCACCGCGTCCAACTGGTCAGCTACACAAACAAAACCAGGGCGTAAGACAAGAGATAAGTTCCTTATGGTGGAAATGCTCTGTAAGACTCTTAACGGACTCTCCAGGACATAGAGCACATCTGTGTAGTTTATCATTTTCATTAAATATAGTATCATATTCAACTAGATACCTTCAACCACAAGCTTTTGGTTGATAATAATAGATGATAAAATAATAGCTTAATGCTCCTTTAAGTAATAGATTGTTAAATAATTTCTTAAGCTACTAAACTTTAAGGAAATATTTTCATTATAAATTCAATTCTGAAACTAATCTAAAAATTTGAGTACTACTATTGATTGAAAAATGAAGGCTCTTATTACTGAAAAATAAATACAGATAATGATGGGTTAATCCTTACCATTTCTCCAATTACTGAGCACCTGCCTCAGGCTCTGCAGGATTACCTTTAAATAGCGCTTTCTCCAATTAATTTCCCTTGCTTCTTAGCTGTATGACATCTAATGACCTGAAAGTCTATTTTGAGCAAAGATGAATAAATTAGTCATTTATGTAGCTGAATATATTTATCCTGATTATGAAGGAGTGAATATATTAAATGTATTAATTTATGTAATGTATTTATTGTCCCAGCTCAAGATAGAATGCTGAACAATAACAACAACAACAAATCTAATTTCTAGAAGAGACCATGCTTTCCTTACTGAAGGTAATATAAGCAAGATATAATTTTGTATGCATCTCGGAATATTCCAATTGGAATATTAGTGAGCTTTTAGAGCTGACTTCTGGAAATGCTAAAGAATTGACTCTCAAAAAAATTGCTTCTACCTTTTTACTTTTCTTCAAAATTCTATCTACTTCTCTTTTTATGTACAAAGGGGTGAAAGAAAATGAACTACTTTTCTACATCCAACACCAAACAGTTGGCTGCACATTTTCACTGAACAGATTGATTTCTGTTGAAATAACAGATTCATAGATGTAGTGGCATGACCACCACTGGAAAGTGGTCAATTTAGTCCCTGTCTCCAGTTACTCCAGCAGAGAGTAAATATGTTTAGAAATGTGCCCGTGAGATGAACTCTAGCTGATGGCTAGATGCTGCTTAGATTCCTTCAAGGACTCTGAAAATTCCCGTAGAGAAGAAGGGTGCTGTCATTGACCAGCAATGCCTGTCACCCGAGAGAAAACGAGGAAAAGTGGCAAAAGCACTCTGCATTTACCCTTACCAGTTTATAATACTCACTGTTTTGATGGAATTGGCTCATGTTTTAGAATCCAAATTAATAAAATTAAGTACTACTTTATCTGACAATTATAATTTTTTGTTTTACACAAAACTGGTTCCATTTTTGTCCTCTGGCCGTATCAATTTTTCTTACTCTTGATAACCCAGGACCATGAAATACATCACTTAAAGTGACAAAGTATAATCAGTTTAATTTTTCTTGAAATCTACATTACTGAATTATAGACTCCATGGGGGAAGGAATAACACCCTGTTCATTTCTTAAGTTCCTGCAATGCCTTAACTCAGAATTTAAAATGATGACATGATTGCATAATACGTAATCTGTTCCACTTGTGTGGATACATGGCATCCCATCCCACTTTCAAGGAAATCCAAAATCCTTAGTACGACCTCCCAGTCCCTACACGACCTAGCTCCTGGCTACTTATCTTACCCTTTCCCCACTTTCCCTTTCCCTCTCCCTCTCTTCAACTCAGCCACCCTGACCTCCACGTGGGGCATTTTAGAGCTAAGCCCAATCCTGCCCAAGGGTCTGTGAATTCACTGATTCTTCTGACTGCAACTCCCTGACCCTAGGAATTTGCAGGGCCCACTTTCTCACTCACTACATCCAGGTCTCTGTTCAGATGTCATCTCCTCAAGGAGGAATATGCTGAAACAGTGACCCATCCTCCTCCTCCTGCTTTATTTTCCTCTAGTACTTATCACTACTTGATATAGTACTACATTCTCATGTATGTTTTATCTCTCTACCACTAGAATAGGGATGAAAGTGTATCTTTTCTTGTTCACTGCCAGAGTTCTACCACCTAGAACACTAGTGACACATGGTAGTAGCTCAATAAATAGATTAATTGATTCACAAATCACCATTAGAAATAGCTTCTCCTAAAGCCCAAACTCCAAATCAGAATTGCTGCCTAGATGCCAAAAGCCTTAGTATTTGGGAAAGAGCTAAACTAACTATTAGAAATCAGAGGTATCTCCACATCTCAATGTCGGGGCCCTCACACCCTGACTGTCCAAGGAGAAACTAACCTTCCCTCATTGCAAAGCCCAAGTCAAGGCCTTTATTGTGCTCAAGATGTCTCAAGGTAGGAATATACATTTTCTCCAGGATATTATCAAAAGTCATGGATAGAACAAGGCAATCAAAATGACCTGACAGGACATTTCCTAAAAATCTGGCTTAATCAGTTAAAATTACATTTATTTTTAGATGACCAACAATCTAACCCATGCCTACTATAATTCCTTTTAACAATATTCTTACTGCAATGAAAATGAACTGAAAAGCAGACCCAGGGCTCCCTACTGAAGTCTGGTTCACATTCCCAAGCAAATACTTGAGCAGACGTAACTCACAAAGAAAACCTGGATGTTCAGATATAAAGTTTCCGAAACCATATTAGCAAAAAGCAGCAATAAAAGCAACCTTTTTTTTGCTAAAGACATGATAAGTGACCTATCTAATAGAAAGTCTGAATGACTGGGTTCCTTCAGGACACTCAGGTCTGAGTTCTTTAACAATTATCAGGCACTGTGCTGGGCTCTAAGGATGCAGTAAGCAAGAGAGACACGGCTCCAGCCTTCACTTCACTGAGTCTGTGGGGAAGACTTGGAGTGTTTAGACCAGAGGTTCTGAAAGTGTGATCTTGGAATCAGCAGTGTCAGCATCATTTGGGAACTTGTTAGAAATGCAAATTCTTAGGTTCCACCTCACGATTATTAAATCCCAAACTCTGGGGACAAGCCCACTGTTCTTTTTAAATAAACCCATCAGGTAATTATGATGCACTCAAATTTAATAATCACTGGTTAAAAAAATTGCCTGAGACTTCCCAGGAAGATTCTGCAGGTAGTCTAATGTCAAGCTAGTAGAGTATTCTAGGATATTATATAGGATGAGACTGTCTGAGTCTGAGAACTGAAGTCCTGCACCCTAGGAAACTGCACAGTATCCAGCTATTTGGGACAGCTGTTCACACTGTTTTAGGGGCATTTTCTTTGAAGTCAAGCCCTTACACTGTGTCCATTTTGATAGTTAAGCAGGTGATAATTGGCCATCTCAAGACATGCCACATTATTCTATCCATTACACTGCATAGTTTAATTGATGAGGTTCTCTCCACCTTCTCCCCATCCTGAACCTTTCTCCATCTAGCTAAAGTGAGAAGTCCTTATCTGCATAACATTTTGTCCTGTTTGCCCAGGACCCTAATTAATTATCTTCCCAGTTTCTTTCCTGCTGTCTGGTTACCTGGATGCCCTTGCTAGCTGCCTCCCCAGTTATGGACAAGTCCTTAGAGATTCTATTAAAACGTCCTGTGATTGAGGCTACATGAATTTTGGGACCTTGGATACTTTTGCCTTTACGGATCCCTTCCTTCTTCAAAATATTAAGAATTAACCTGTATGATTGTATTGTACAAAGACAGTATTCCAGGCTGGATTATATTCTTTCTTTTCTTCCAATTAAAAAAAAATTAAAACATATTTACAGACCCCTAAAGTATCTTGGTTGCCTGCCCCTGCACCTGCTGTGCCTGATGGATATGCCTGCCCTGCCTGTGGCTACAGACTGTCCCATTGCGAGTGGATCCACATTCATCCTCTGGCCTCTGTTCTTAACCAGTTTGGTCTTGTGTTTATTTTCATCCTGTTGACTTATTTTTACACTGACCAGTCTCTTTAGATTGAAAATTTTGCTGAATTATTCCCTTCAATCTAGCTTCCAGCTTTACTCCCAGCTGCTGTCTTTAGAATTTCCCTGAGCTTTTTCTTGGGAGCTCACACACCATCCTAGCCCACCCTGCTCTCATCCTAGCTCCCTGACACCAAGTACCATGTTCTTGGCCCCTGGTCATCTAAGACTTGGGACAGCTGCCTGCCTGGCCAATCCTCTGCTCAGCCATCAGCCATCAGCCATCAGGTGATGACTCAGGTACAACTGCTCACATGATCTAGGTTGAATGTTTTCCATTTAAACCCTTCTTTTGCAGCAAAATCCTCCTTATACACACACACACACACACACACACACACACACACACACACACACAAAATGGAATCCTAAATATATAAAATATGTCAAAAAGTTGTGGTCGGGCATGGTGGCTCATGCCTATAATCCCAACATTTTGTGGGGCCAAGGCGAGTGTGTTACTTGAGCTCAGGAGTTTGAGACAAGCCTGGGCAACATAGTGAAATCCCATCTCTACCAGAAAAAGTCAGCCAGATGTGGTTGCACATACCTGTGGTCCCAACTACTTGGGAGGCTGAAGTGGGAGGATAACTCGAGCCTGGGAGGCAGAGGTTGCAGTGAGCTGAGATCTTGCCACTGCACTCCAGCCTGGGCAATAGAGTGAGACCCTGTTTCAATTAATTAATTAATTAAAAGAAGTATACTGATCCAACAAAATTGGAAGAGTCTAAAACTTTTATCTTTCTTCCCCATGGTACTTTGCAGGTCCCTCTCCAAGACTTCTGGGCTCTCCAGAGTCCCACTGGCCTCTCCCAGCTGCTTCCTACTGAGCCTGAGCATCTGCACATTATGAGGTGGGAACAGCAACTTGGGTAGCTGACACTCTGTTTTATTCTTAAGGAGAGCAGCTGTTGAGAAGCATATTGTTGGGTTTTACAGGGACACCAGTTGGACAATAGTTTACTGAGTCAAACATCTCAGGAGCAGAATGTTGAATGCCACCCTCTCCTCAAGATGGCATAGTAGAGCATGTGTGCATGTAATTTTCGCTAAACACTATATATGTTCTAAATTTGTTTGCACTTGAAATAGAAATTCTTTACATTTAATAAGGTCTCAGGACACAATTGATACAGAACACTTTAAGTATTCATGAAAATGTTATCATACTATCTGCTACTTTTTAAGCTGAAAATAAATCATTAATGATCCATTTCCACCTTTTCAGAGTACATCAAACTGGAAGTTTGCAAACTCAGAATGTCTATGCTTAATTGAGAGTTCAAGAAACCATTGCAATGGTGAATATCCAGCAGTAGAAAATGTACAGGTCTAAATGGACTAAAATGATAATGTTTTCAGAAGTTAAAACCTGTATAAATATGATCAGAGAAACAGAGTTTACAGGATGAACAGAATGTAAGGAAGGTAACATCTTTCTTACTTTACTTCTCTTTCTTACTTTAATGGAGCTTCACATACCTATCTTCTAGGCCTTCCAGCTGCTTTTAAAATAACACTTAGTTTTAATCTCCAATTTTCAGGTGGAAATAATAAAGAAAGAGAAGTTAAGTGCTAAGTTCAAAGATCTCCATCCTCCAAATCTTCCCAGAGCTCATCTCCCACTTATGATACAGAAATAAGCAAATCTTTGAATTTCATATCACTTATGCTTTGTCCTTTACTAATACGAGAAATCGCTTTAGAAACTTCTGCTTGGACAATCAACTAACAAGGAAGCCCCTTAAAATCTACATATGCCCAGCTCATCGGATTCTGTCACCTCTACTACACTCCTTGGCTATATGTGATGCTTACATTCAAGAGATTTCCTGTGCCAGCTGAGAGTGAGCTGGAGTGTTCTGCAAGCGCATTAGTACTCTCTTACCAGGTAGGCAGAGCCCAACAGAGAAACAGGTTGTGTAATTAACCAGTTAGTGTGATAAGGCAGTAATTTGGGGCTGGAGTATACTTTCCCATAAGTTATGTGTCGTAGGTTCTAAGGCAAGGCCACAAAGCCTAGCTAACTCATGATGAACCAGAAGTAACATACCAAAGCATAGTTTCATTGAAAATTAACCCCATTTTCAGCTTTGTATATGTAGAAAAATGCACTCAACTCCAAGTGGGGTCCTTAGTAATGTATGTTTACTGAGGAAGTGACAGTGAGGAACCAAGATTCCATATGGGATGCAGCACAAAAATTTCAGGCACTATAACTTACAAATCTATTTTGCACTTCATAAAGAAAGGCAGCTAAGTCACTCATACTCTAAATAGCTAAATTAGAAAACCAAGGGAAATTATTGTTGATGGCAAGACAGATCAATGTTGAGGCTCACCTGCTACACTTTTGTGCTTGGGGTTCTTTTTAGGGCAAGTGATTGCATGTTGCAGACAGGTCAAGATCAGTCATTAATGAAGCAGGTTCCATGAGTAGGCTATGGAAGTCATCATTGAGACTAAAGTAGCATGTGATGAAGGGCTCAGAATAACCCACCTTCTCTACATGACCTTTGCCTCAGCTTGCTTCAACCTCTGACATAAGATGCCCACATGAGAGGACCTCAGGGTTTGTGACCTATCCTTCAACAGGCATCCAATGGCAACTTCCACACGAAAAATAAGAAAGTAAGACTTTAATGCCCTCTTCTCTCTTAAAATACCAGAAAACCTCAAAGAGGAGGAGAGAGAAAATTGTAAATGTAACATTGATGAAGTAAGTAAATATCTTTCACTAAGACACAGGTGCATTTGAAGATGGTGCCAAGCAAAGTAAAACTTGAGCACCAAGCCAGATGCTGAATGAAGAGATGGCCGGCACATCTCAAGCTGACCTGGCAAAGCACCAGCATCTCCAGAGTCAGCGGCACTCAAGAGGTAAACTGCAACAGTGGGGGGTTCCTGCTATAAGGGTACAATCACAGCAGTGGGGTACAATCTCCTATAAGGTCCCGCGGTACCAACTGTGAGGGAGGCAGGGCTGAAGAAGGAATGAGCAGACCCTGCATTGCTGCAGCCATGCCGTGGAGTAGCCCTACAGCTGGAGAAGGAAAATGAAGACCATATTCACCCTAGGCTTCTCTGCATTCCGATCTAGGAAGAACCTCATCAAAGATAACAACAAAATAGCAGGTTGGCCTCAGACTTCTGCACAGGAAGTAAGAGTGTCATAAGATACTCATGTATACTTATACATTATCCCTTAGATAAGATAGTGGCCCTCTGCTTGATCAGGAATAAGGTGGGACCCAGAACATGCACCCCTAGCCAAAGGCAGCAGAGACAAATCCAAACTAAAGAACTTCTATAAAATAACTGATCACTGCCCTTCCAAAGTGTCAAGGTCATGAGAAACTGCCACAGATTGGGGAAGACTATGGAGAAATGTGGAGTAAACACAATGTGAAATCCTTGATAGGATCTTGATGCAGAAAACAAAGAGATATTAATTTAAAAACTGGTGAAATTCAAATAAAGTCTATAGTGAATAGTATTGTACCAAAGCTAATTTTCTAGTTTGAGTAATTGTGCTAGAGTTATGTGAAATGTTTATATTAAGGAAATCTAATGTTACAAAAGTTGTAAAAAGAACTTTTTTGCAAGTCTAAAATGAGTTCAAAATTAAAAGTTGTAAAAACTTTATGCAGCAGATACAAACATACAAGAACTCAAATGATACAATTCCCATGAGCTCTTCTTGAATAAATATTAGAAGAACTTGAGCCAATGAATAGAGAAGGAGGAATCATGATAAAAGCACAGTAAGTTCTTGAGCACTGGATCCCTTAAATATAGGAATGGAGTTAAACCAGCACATGGTTATAAAGCAGAAGGCAAATATTTTTTTAAAATTATAAACTGCAAAGACCCATAAATATAACTATTAAGAGGTGGGAGTGGCAGTCAGTGATGAGAAGCAATAAAAATATGATGATGTAATAATGTTTAAAGAAGGGCTTCAAAAGATATTATTTAAAACTGATAAATCAGTTAACAGAAGTAGAAGTAGTTTAAAAAAGAAAACACTTAAACTAATGATAATGACAGCATAAAAATTGGTGGTGGGAAAAAGAGGCAAAGTGGCAAAAATTGAAAATACACTAATTTCATTCTTGTTTACAGCAGGTAACAAATATATCCTGCTTAATAAATAGAGTATTAAGTATTTTATAAAAGCTAGTTATGATAGCATCACTAAAGGCCTTAAAATCAGATTTTCTAAATTAAAATAATGAACATAACTAAAATAAGGAAAAATTTTAAAAAACAAACAGAAATTATAATTATATTAAATGTACCATTGTTTTATAATAGCAAAAGACTGAGAAATGTATACCCATGGGGGAATAGTTAAATTAATTGTGATAAAAAGGAATACAATGCAGTTATTTTTAAAATTTGGCCACTCTCTACGGTGATGTGGAATTATATCTAAGGTGTATTAAGAAGAAAAAGAAAGGTCAATACAGTTTGTGTAGCAAATTAAGAAAAGAAAAAAAGGCCAGCCGCAGTGGCTCACACCTGTAATCCCAGCACTTTGGGAGGCTGTGGTGGGTGGATCACCTGAGGTCAGGAGTTCGAGACCAGCCTCACAACATGGTGAAACCCCGTCTCTACTAAAAAATACAAAAATTACACTTTGGGAGGTTGAGGTGAGTGAATCACCTAAGGTCAGGAGTTGCTGGCCAACATGGTAAAACCCCGTCTCCACTAAAAATACAAAAATTAGCTGGGTGTGGTGACACACACCTGTAGTCCCAGCTACTTGGGAGGCTGAAGCAGGAGAATTGCTTGAGCCCAGGAGGCGGAGGTTGCAATGAGCAGACTTCATGTCAATGCACTCCAGCCTAGGTGACAAAGTGAGACTATCTCAAAAAAAAAATTACATACACACACACACAAATTAGTTAGGTGTGATGGTGTATGCCTGTAATCCCAGCTACTTGGGAGGCTGAGGCAACAGGAAAACTGCTTGAACCTAGGAGGCAGAGGTTGCAGTGAGCTGAGATCACACCAATGCACTCCAGCCTGGTTGACAAAATGAAACTCCTTCTCCAAAAAAAAAAAAAAAAAGAGGAAAACCCCCTCCATGGGTATGTACATGTGTGTTTCTGTGCTTGTCCATTGGTAGGATCCACAATAAACTAACACAGTCGTTTTCATCTGGGGGAAGGAGTGAGGACATGGGTAGAATAAGGGCTTTCTTCTCCCCCTGTATAACTTTTTGTGTCTTATTCTTGTATCATGTAAACTTATTACCTATTAAATTATATAAATAATTATATCAATGTATTACCTATTAAAAATAGGTATGTAATGATCAGTAGATAGATACATAGATGATAAATGATAGCTATAGGTAGATAGGCAGACAGATAACAGAACTAGTCAGCAGAAAAATTGCTTATAGTAAAGCTCAAGAAAACAGTAATTCCCAGAGTTAATTTATTACCTACAAAATTGTGTCAGCAGTAGTGGCTTCCTTAACTGGCAAACTCTGGCTCCAGGAGAGGGACATAGTTTTCTAGGAGGGTGCCCACAGTAGGACTTTTGCCCATATCCAGGTCCTCCTTGAACAAGTTGGAAACTGTTGCAGTAAACAGAAGGGGTGCCCTGGTCTTCTTATAACATTTCTCAAGGCTGAGGACATCATCAAGAATAGATGTAAAGAGTAAAAAGGAATCAAAGATCCCATTCAGGGTCATACATCAGGAATGAGGGTTGAATGTGGCTCCATTCCTAACTTTAGGGACACAGAAGTGTTGGTGGTTCTGACAGTGTGATGGAAGGTGGGGAAGGGATTGTTTCTCTTTGCAGTAGGTTAGGTTGAACTTGCCCGGAGCACAGATATCCAGATGTGAATGTTCCTTAATCAGTTAAATTTAGCATTCCATATCTCAAAATGAGGTCTGGCCAGGAGAGACAGATTGTGTAAACAGCAGTACACAGCTTTTATTTCAGCCTTGGAAAAGGACAAAATTGATAGTGGGATATGCAGACTGAGGAGGAAAGAAGCAGGAGGAAGAGGGAAAAACTTGAAAGGAACCCTAACATAAAGGCTGGGCAGAGGAGGAAGAGCAAAGAAGAACCTAAGGAGGAGAAGCTAAAGAGCCTGGAGATTTTATAGCATCTAAGGAGAAAGAACATTTCAATTCTTTCAGGAAGCTTAGCTGTGCCCAGGAGAGATGCAGGGCAGAAGCTGGAGGAGGAAGTAGAAGTCAGAAGACACAGGAGACTAGTTACACTCACATGTGAATGAGACAATCCAGTAGAAAGGGAGAAGGTGAAAAGGCAGGAAGGTGAGAAGATAGGTGATGCTCCTAGCAAGTGGGGAGAGGATGGACTCTACTCCTAAGAGGAAAGTTAGGCCTGGGACAGGTTCAGGGCCACCTCTTTCATCATAACCAAGGGGAAGAAGGCAACAATGGGCTGAGGTGCAGATACACTTTCAGAGCAGTGGCACGTAGGAGAGGGAGTTTTGACTGAGAATGTTGATGTCTATTTTCTCATTCAAGTAGAAAGTGAGTCATCTACTAAAACTGACAGGAGAAGAGGCAGGGTTGGAGGTATTTTTTAAAAGAGCACATCAAGTATTATTAGGACTTTTTTGTAGAATAACAAATTGCCAACTTAAAAAATTGGTGGGAAAAAATTGGAATCTCATAATTTGTAGAGGCAAAACTCTGCTGGATCATGTGGGTTTTGTCTTTTTTTCAGCATTATTCAGCAGCCAAGATGTAGACATTTTGAAATGACTGTGGTTGGGTGGGTAGTAGTCAACTATGCTGTTCTAGAGTGAGTACCAGGGAGGGACACATAGGAATGGGTTGATGATATGTGTAACTGGTTGGAATGACACAGTGGAATTGAGGCTAGAAAGAGAAGGAACAAAAAGCAGAAGAAAGCTGATGAATAGGAGCAGAGAAGTCAAGAGTCTGAAGTGTCAGACAGTTGGAGAAACACATATAAAAAGAGCTAAGCAGAATGGAGGTCAAAGAATAGATGCAAATTTTCAACAAATGATCAATAAAACTTTAAGAGCTTCTTCTGCATATTTTAAAATGCAAATCAAGACATTCTCACCTCTCAGATTGGCAAAAAAAAATTAAGTTTGATTATGAAGCACCCAGCAGGTTGTGGATATGGAGAAATGAGTGTCTTCCTACATAGTTACCAGAACCGTGAATTGGCACAAAACTTCTAAAACTGGTAAATTACAATGTCTACCAAAATTACAAGTGACCATTCTGCCTGAGCAGGCAGTTCCATGGTAAAACATTACTCTAATGGCATACTTGAATGAGTTTTCCAA
>NW_016107514.1:3425090-3427398 GCF_001604975.1 Cebus imitator | reverse complement strand
TTTCTTAGTGTGATCTTTGTGCTTGGGATACAGTAATGAAGGCAAACACATTTTTTGCTTTCCTGAAGCTGACAGTGTTTATAAAACGGAAAAGAATAAAAATAAAAGCAGAAGAGGGGATAAGAAATAAGGGGTTTCAATCCAGGAGAGGGTTATATAAGATATAGTGCATACATTAAATGTGTCAAAATAATTAATTAGAAGACCATTAGGCCGAGTATGCTCCTGTGCCTACATTAGCAAACCAAAACCCAACTCAATGTAAACAGTAAAACGAAATGTAAGCTTAGCTAATCAGAAACTGCCAACAAACCTGTAACTATGGACTTTCCACTTTAACCAATCAAATATTTTATTCACTTTGCTTTCCTGGACACATTGTAAAAGATTTTCCCTCACACCCCCTCAGTGGAGGACTGAACCTCTTGCAATCCAGTGCTGTCCAATTCATGAGTTGCTGACTGCTCAAATAAACTCATCAGCATTTGAATGTACTCAAGTTGATCTTTTAACAAATGGAGTATGATAAATTCTACATAACCTCTGAAAAGACCAAAGTTGATCTGTAACTGTTGATAGCCAGAGGGTTAAGAAGCAGGTTGGTTTTGTGTTTTTTTTTTTTCTTTTCCACAAGAATGAGGACATTACCTATTGGGCTGGAAGCAGCACTCAGAAGCTAGACTGGCCGTGTCTCTACTTCATCTCAAGGGAAGTGGGAGGTGGAGGAAAAAGCAACAATCCCATATGAGAGTTGCTGGGAAAGCTGGGTCATTAGAGTTAGGTTGAAGTGAAATCTTTCTGCCTGGGAATAGAAGTTTAAAAGGGTATACTGAAAACATTTGGATGGAAGGAGCGAAAAATTGGAAGTTTGAGTGTTAGAACAAAAGAATAGAGCATATGGAAATTAAGAGGAAGAAAGGGACTAGAGGAGTCATCCAGGATTGGCACTGAGAATAACTAAGGAAACTGGTTCATTATGAGATGACCTGACTTCATTTCTCCAAAGAATTAATCAACTTCCAGTTTACATTTCAACATATAAAGATCCTCGAAGTTGTCATCCCTGTCCTTATGATAAGAAAAAGCTAGGCAAACTGAAAATCAATGGCTTTCCTTGTACCTATCAAAAAACTGATTTCATTGGGAAAATTGTCACTCCAGGGTCTGGAGAGTCAAGTGAATCTGGAGAAATACAGCAACCCAGATCTTCTTACCTGGAAGCAAAAGCCACTAGAGCCATAAACTGGTAGAAACAGTTAAATGATGAGGTTGATGAACTGCTGGAGGTTGAATGTGGTCTATCTTCAGACTGAAAAACTCCTAGAGGCCGAAGTCTTAAGGGAATCCTCCTCACTTCTCTGGATTTTCTCCAGGAATTCCACTGGGTTCTTATAGTGGGAAATTTCTTAAAACATTGCCTTTGATTCTAGCAGAGGATGAGAAGATTAACCACTTCGTTTTTCTTCATAACAAAGGCCTACTGTTCAAGTACAGGTATTGATCGACTTACGACCTATGCAACTTATGACCATTAGACTTTACGACCACAATCACTAGCCACGACTGCTCCGCGTCTGGCAGCGCAAACGTTGCCCAGCTGGGCGTATGACAGTGCGGACCAGTTTCCAGCAGCACTACCATCTCCGCGTGCATATAGCCTACTCAACTTACGACCAAATAGTGTTACGACCGGTCTGTCGGAACCAGTCGTGGTTGTAAGTTGAGCACTAGCTGTAAAGAGACTTTTCAAAGGCTCAATTCTGAAACCTTTGTTCCTCCGACTCCAGGACTTCCAGGAAATAGATTGGGAACACTACAATCAGGGAGGAAAGGGGATGGGGGAAATAAAGGCTAAACCACTGTGGAAACACTCTGGAAGGTCACAGGCCAGAGCCCTAGACCCTCTAAAAGACTGAGACTTAATCAGAAACTTACAGAATGCTCTCTTTCCCCTGCTCCTTACTACACACCAATAAGACACCAGTATAAAGACAGTTGATTACAGCTGAACAAGCTGAGTCTGCATGACATACTCTCTCTCTGAGGAGGAGGACTTAGAAAAGCCCAAAGTGAGAAGAGACAAAAATGAGAATTCTAGTGTAATTTGACACATGTGGTACCTATAGCTAAAATAAATATTAAGCACAGATTAACATAAATCCTCACATGAAAGGCTTATTTATTTCAGTTCTTCATACCCAATACAGTATGCTTCCTTTTCAGCAAGAAATGAAAAGGCATTTTAAAAGACAGAAAGAATACACACACACACACACACACACACACACACACACACACACACACACAC
>NW_016107514.1:3289524-3424884 GCF_001604975.1 Cebus imitator | reverse complement strand
CAAAAGGAAATGCTAGAATTCACAAACACCATAACAGAAATAAAGAATGCCTTAGATGGGCTCACCAGTTGACTAGACATGGTCAAGAAAAGAATCAGTGAACGTCAAGATTCAATAAAACTTCTCAAACTGAAATACAAAAAGAAAAATAAAGGAGAAAAAGAAAAAACAGAACAAAATATCCAATAACTGTGACCAGTATCAAAACGTATACTATAGGCCGGGTGCTGTAGCTCACCCCTGTAATCCCAGAACTTTGGGAGATCGAGGTAGGCAGATCACTTGAGGTCAGGAGTTTGTGACCAGCCTTGCCAGCACAGTGAAACCCTATCTTTACTAAAAATACGATATGTAGTCAGGCATGGTGGCAGACATCTGTAATCCTAGGTACTCGGGAGATTGAGGCATGAGAATCACTTGAACCCAGGAGGTGGAGATTGCAGTGAGCCAAGATCATGCCACTGCACTTCAGCCTGGGTGGCAGAGTGAAACTGTGTCTCAAACAAACTAAAAAACATGTATCATGAACACAATTTAAATGCCTTAAGGAGAATAAAATAAAAATGGAACAGAAGAAATATTTGAAGTAATAATGGTTGAGAACATTTCAAAATTAATGACAGACACCACCACGTATACAGATCCCAGGAGCATAGAGAGCACCAGGCAGGATAAGTACCAAGAAAAACCAGACAGTCATATCATATTTAAGACAATTTATCCCAGAAGCCACCTGGTAAGTGAGGAGGTGGTAGGAATTCAGCAATCTGAAAGTACTTGTAGACATTTTAAATTATGTTTGACACTTCGATTCTTCTCTCTTTTTTACTTTCCACATCAAATTGGTCATGAAATTCTATGAATTCTCTTAGAAAATATCTTTCAGTTCCAGCGTCTCCTTTATCTTCCTATTACCAGTGCCTGAGTTCGAGGCCTCACCATCTGTACTTGGAACTAACGCAACAGTCTCTGTATCTATGACCAGTTTCTTCCCTACACATGGAAGACAGAGTTGTTAAAAAAAATCCAGCTGGGTCTTTCATAGCTGCAAACTGAAATCCAAATTCTGCTGAAAATCAGGCTACAAGTGACCTTTTTAAATTCACTTCCACTACGCACCTTCATGCACCCAAATTGAACTTAGCTCCTCACTCTCCAGGCTGTAGTACACACTATTCCCTGTTCCTGGAACACTTCTAACCCCATTCTTCATCTGTCACTCCTTATTCATCTTTTGTTATTCAAGTTAAAGATCTCCTTCTCAGTAAGTCTTTCTCATATCTTCGTAGTTAAATCAGGCACTGGGTAATACTGCACCTTTATGGTATGTTGTTAGTAACTTGTCAAAGCAGTTACCATGTTACATTGCCATTTATTTTTTGACGTGTTGATGTGTGGCCGTAGAACATGAGCTCTACAAGGCCCAAGTCATGCCACACAGTAGGCACTACATAAATGTGTTCCATGAAATGAAAAGGTAATGTGATTTTCGGAAAGATCCTGACAGTCAAAGACCTTGATGGTAAAGATACAGAAGGAAATTTTCTGAACATAAAGAAACCAATTGAGAGAAGGTTCTGGGCATTTCATTTAACAACTAATTTGGAAACAAGAAGTTGTTGTTACACTGCCAGGAAGGCAGGTGATTGTGACATTTTATATTTCATTTGCATGGGAAAAAGCAGGTCTCTAATATTCAATCCCATATCAGAGATTCCTTCAATAAAGCAAAGTCTTGGGATTCTCCTGGTGGTATATTCCTTCTTCCAGGGTTCACACTACCCACCCTGTAATAACAGGAAAAACTCAATGCCCTTTGCAACACCAAGCTTTTGATAGCCATGAATCAACTATCCAACTTTTGATAGCCATGAATCAACTTAAAAACTCTCTTAATAAATATTAAAACAATATATTCTAAAAATTACCAAACCTTTTGTTTTTAGAAAACTTTTAATTAAAAAAAAATTAAAACTTTTAATTTAAATAAATTTTAGCAACTGAGTGGTTAAATTATTTTTAATATTACCTATTTTACTTTGTTTTGGCTCAAACTCAGGATATAAACCCAATTATAATCATTTGAACTTTCTTAGGACAAGTTCCTGGGAGCCCTGAATGCTTCTGGTGTGTGCCTCTCTAAGGTTCCTCGAAGTTTTTCCACACTGCCAGTCATCACCAATGTGGCAGTGCACAGCCACAGCCATAGATCAGGATGGGAAGACACAAGTGTGGCCTCCCTAGCTGGGCCTAGGACCTCGTCAAGAGTCAGACAGCCGTTCCGGGGAGATCATGGAGTTAGGCTCTCAAACACTCCTTCTCACCGCAGGGGTTCTGGACTTGCTGTCTACAGATGCCAACATGATCTGTGGATAGAACTGAATTTCACCATCATTGGCATTCTTTGAATTTTATTTGAGTTTAAAAACATCATCCTTGAGAAAGGGTTCATGGCATACAGAAGGCTGCAAAGTTCTACAAGTTTTCTTTACCAAAGAACTGTATTTCTGAGAGAGCTGGGTCCCCTGAAATAGAATGCAAATTTTATCCTATGTGCATTTTTCTGAGATGTATCAGGGCTTTCACTAGCACAAAATGGGGTCTAGCAAGCCAAGAAGTTAATCCCACTGCTTCAAGGTGAGTTTTGTTCAAACCAACAGGTTTTCAGTTAGTTTCTGTAGGCATCACAAAAATGTCTTTCTACTCAGCTTCTATAAACATGCACTATTTATTTTAATTTCCTTTAGATATACAGGAAAAGCGGCTAGTAATTGATCTACATGCTAACTACTCATGCCTTTTATTTAAATCCACTAGGCCCAGATTAGGGCTTACAGTGTCAACTCAGGGCTTCAGGCAGCCCTACCTATGTGACATCCCTGCCACATGGGCAGAACAAGTCATTTTGGGTCAGGACATTTTACAATTTACCAATACTTCCCCAAATGCTCTCTATCTCATTTTTACAGTAAGCCTTTAAGGTAAGAGTTAGTCCCCTCCCCTAACGTCCCAGTTTCACAGTGGTGGGATTTCAGGCGAGGCCCAGCCTTCGCCTGATGCAGCAGAAGAGTACTGCAAGGGGGTGAGGATTTACACCTACTCCCCACTGCTTTGTCCCATCATTGGACACTGGCAGTGAGCCACCCTGGGGAGTGTGATGCGGGGATGCTCCCAGGCACTTAGAGCTCCTTAATCTGGGGCAAATTGCATCCAGGAGCCTGAGAGCAGGTCTCCAAAGAGTCACAGGTGCCAATCATTAGAAGCCAAAGCACACAGAAGCTTAGGGGCTGGGTGCAAAGACAGGGTGAAAGGGATTCAGGAGGATTTAGGTGAGGCATTGACAGTACTACTACAAGAAGACCAAGTGTTTCCCCCAGACAAATCTGAAATTAGATATAGGTCTTTAAACTTAAAATATCACTATTGTATTGAGCCCTCCACTGACTACAAACCTTACTTTTTCACAGCATTCCTGCTATCCCATTAACCAGGGCTTATGCCTGAGACCTAATTGCCACTCACTCTGTGCAGACTCTACTACAAACCTACACAAAGTCACCTAATAAATCCCAAAGGATATAATAACAAGCCCTACTGAATGATTGCTAAAATATATAAAAAGTAACATTCTTTGTCAGTTCACTGGTGATAACTGTGGCTTCTTCCTTCAATGTGACACAGGATGAGAAAGAAGGAGAGACTGATGCCTGTTGAAAGAATGGCTTGAATAGAATATCTAAAGTAAGATGAATTCACAGGAAATGAAGCTTCATTAGCTCAGATGCCTCCATATGGAACTACTTGTTGGGTCAAGAGCTTTCCAGAAAACCATATGAAACCCTGGGAAATGTCTGTTTTGGACACAAGAATACCCAAGGGATTTTATGGATTCAAATCTTTCTTATGGAAAAAGAAACTTTGAGCTTCGCCTGGGAAGTCTGAATTCTGGGAGACATGCCAAACTCAAAGCTGACGTGATTTGCAATAACCTACTTAATCAACCATAAAAATCAAGGGTTTATCATTTTTTGGGAGATAATCACACACTGTAATTTTGAATAGTAAGTCTTATTGTGAGAAAACCATGTGTTTTAACTAGGGTACATGTTTGTTTAAAAGACTACTAAATGTAAGAATTTCAGCCAAGAATTTTCCTTGTACATAAATATCCAACAAACTGATGTTTTCAGATTCCATTTGCCCATATTTTTAAAAGATAAAGTGATTTCAGAGACCTTTCATGACTTGAACTTGGCTTTGATAATTATAAAATCATCTTTCTAAATAAAAGAAATTGCTTTCACTGTCAAAAGTCAGAAACTCACTCATTCCTTATGTGCAGTGTGAAGCTGAATTTTTATGTAAACAAATCAGAATTCTGAAACTGGGATGCAGGCAGTCTCATTTTTACTAGCATGCCTCTGAGAGTGTTATTTCTCTTAAATAATCAGAATTTTGACCTTTTAATTTCAATGCAGACTCTCTGGGAGACTAAGATGAACCTTTCCAAAGGGCCTAGCAAAGCAGTTTTGAGGGTCTGGCAGAAAAAGAGGGTAAAATCGAAGGGAGAAACAGATCAGAAATATCAATCCCAAAAGAATTGCTCAGGATTCCTCAATGGGTCCCATCCAGAGACGCTCAGTGGAATAACATATCGAGCTTTAAAAATTAAAGAAAAGTTTCTGAGACTTCATTTTCCCAAAATGTGTTCCAGGTACCCCTGGAGATCCCTGAGATACTATCAGAGGGCTACAAGGCCAAAATTCTTTTCATAATAATACTGTTATCTGCCTTTTTTCCCACTTTTTTTCCCCTCAAGTGTGAAATAGAGTTTTCCAGTGGTTATATAAAGTGTGATATCATAACAGATGAAAATGCAAAAGCAGGTAAGATAATCTGTCTTCTCTTGTAAGACATTAAAGAGATTTGAAAAATGTGAAGCATTGCCACTCTTGTCACTTCTACTTTTCTTTAAAATATAGTTATTGTCCGTAAAAAGTTTAAGACAATATATAATAGGCTTATTATATCTTAAATGGATTAATAAATACATATCCTTAACATTTCTCAGATTTACTTTGGAATATGGTAAATATTAATAGATACAATTTACATAATCAATAGGACCCTGGACCTTAGATAATTTTTGAAGAATGTCAAAATAGTCTTAAAAGTTTCATAACTGCTAGCATAATAGAATTACCCTCCTAATGAAAAAACTAAAACATTTTACAATAGGTAAACTATGGGTTTAGATGTAATACAAGCTAACATAGTAATAGGCAATTTGCAGGGTTCAAAACCAAAGTAGAATCCATGATTCCCATAGGCAAACAAGTACCAAAGCCAGCTGTGCTTTGAAGATAGATGCTTAGACCTAGAAATGTTGGCCTTCTGCTCTGAAGGATACACAAGGGCTAAAGCTAAGGACCTCTTGCCGGGAAGTCCCATGGAACCCTTCTTGTGAAACTCAAACTCTAATGGTTTATGTCCTCAGTGTTGGGATAAGCAAGAAAAAAATCTATCTCTCAGAATGGACTACTCAAGAAATTTGCCTTTTGTAAGCTTGGTGCTGAGTGGAGGGGGATAATAACAACTTTCTTGATAATTCACAGCCACTAAAGTCTCATGCTGCAGGGTAGTCCAAAGTTATCCCACCTGCATTGTCTGAAAAAAGCTTACATGAAAATTTTAATTTGCTAACCTTTGGATAATGGTGTTTTTGCACAAGTGGCAGAACGAAACACAAATTCTCTCTCAAAGATACAATTTTTTACAATTTCTTTTATCAGGTATAAACAACAGGCAGATGTGACAACAAGCACAGAAAAGTTCTAGAAATCAAAAATATAATAAAACTCAAAATTCATACAATGGCTTTCCTGTAAGCTCTGTAGGCTCTTCCTCTGACTGAAGGCCAGAGAAGGTCAGTGAAGTCACCAATGCAACTTCTGCCAGCCAAAGCAGAAAGGGATCAAGGGTAGACTGGTGACCTATAATCTTTTGTCATTCCCAGGGTGAGGCTCGAAGAACACTTTGATCTACAGAAAGGCAGACACAAGATGTAGGCAACAGAATGGACAATGCCAGTGTTTATGTGCCTGAGAAGGTATCCTGAAGGAGGAGGAAGAGAATTCTGCAATATTGATCACTCAGCAGACATCACAGATTTACTGAGAACATACACTGCCACCTGCTCCCCAAGTGCCATAGAATCTACCTGAAAGGAAAAAGAAAAGTAGTCAAGAACAATTAGATTATTGTGGAACACATCTATAAGCTGATGACTACAGGGCAATAAGGATGAGATGTTTTCAAAATTACTGAAGGATATTAATCTTCTGATCCAAGAAACCCCAAAACACATTTAGATACTTTATTCCCAAATTATAGAATACCATAAAATAAAAAGAACTAAAAGCATCCAGAGAGAATAGACTGATAAAAAGAAAATAATTTGTACTAGTCACAAAAGGAAAAACACTACATGATTCCACTTAAATGTGCAATCTATGAGTCAGCCTCAGAAGCAGAGGGCAGAATGGTGATTGTCTTGGGCACCACTCCAAGACAAAGGAAATGTGATGTTGCTGTTGACCATCCCAAGACAAAGGATATGGGATATTGTTGACCATCCCAAGCAGAGGGCAACATCCCAAGAAGAAGGAAATGGGATGTTGTTGTTGACTGGTTATAGAGTTTCAGTAACGTAAGATGAGTAAGTTCTGAAGCTCTTCTGTATAACATTGTGGCAACCACATTAACTAACAATATTTTATTGTACACCTAAAAATCTGCTAAGAGGGTGGACTTCACACTGTGCTCTTACCACGATAAAATAAAAATAAAATATAAAAATTTTATACTGAAAGTTGATTTCTCAATAGCAATAATGGAAGTAGAAAGAAATGGAACAGTATTTTAATCAGTTTGAGGAAAATAAATCTCAAACTATAATTTCATACTTAGTAAAACCTTTTTATAAGAACAAAGACCAAATCAACATTGTTCAAATAAGCAAAACCTAGGAGAATTTACTACTAGATCCTCGCTAGAGGTCATTCTAAAGGAGATAGTTTTTACAAAAAGAATGTGCTTACATGGAAGCTTTTATAGGCAAGCAGAAATGATAAACAAAGATATTGGTAAGTATATGAAAAATTCAATATTTATTGATCATAAAATAATATTAAATTTGTGGGGCTAGAAAACAAGATAGAATTAGAATAAAAAAATGAAAGCAATAGGATTTTGGAGGCGATAATCAGGTATAGAATTATTTGACAGACAGTAAAGATATTGATTTTTTCCAAAGAAATTGCTAAACATGCAGGTTAAAACTAGGTAGGATAGCAATTAAATACTTGACATAACTATGTAATTTTCAAACCAATGTTGATTTTTTAAAAATTTTAAGAAAATCTCAATCAAAAAGAAGGCAGATAAAGGTAGATGGAAGGGGTAGGAGAAAAAAGTAAACAGAAAAATATAGAAAAATAGAATTTATGTAATAGGAAATAAATGTAAATGTATGAGAAATAACAATAAAAGTAAATAGTTAAACTATTGAGTTAAAAGGTGAAAATTAATCAGATTTTTAAAAAATGCTGTTTATAAGAAAGACCAAAGGAGTAGTGGCAGACTATAGCCCATGTGCCATTTGTGACACCCAGCCTGTTTATATATGACTCTTTGGCTAAGAATGGTCTCTACAGTTTTAAATGGTTGAAAAAATAATATGTGACAGAAACTACATGTGACCCAAAAAAGCTAAAATATTTAATATCTGGTTCTTTAGAGAAAAAGTTTGCCAACTCCTGCTCTAAAATATAAAATCATAAAATCGAGAGACAGATTAGAGACAGATACATTAATTTTAGAACAGATCATGATTCTCCTTCAATATCCAAATATTAACTAGATGCATGTACATCTTGCTAAATATCATGTTTGTTAACCTATCTTATTGTTAGGTATGGCCAATAAGACATGAACTGAAGTGACATACATAACTTCCAGGTCAAGTCTTCAAACACATATGCCTCCCACTGCACATTACCTCCTTCTCAACAGAACAGAGAAGAGGTAGTCAGGGTTGTGGTGAACCATCTTTGATTATGTGCATAAGGTCATCATGAGAAGGTTGGCAAAGCAATGAGACAGAAGGCACCTGGGCTCCATAATTCCTGTACTATTCACTTCAGGTCATTGCAGATTAGGTAGAAATAGACTTCTCTCTTATTTAAGCATTCTTAGGTGGGAATCAGTATTACTATAATTTAGCCTGCATCTTAACTAGTATCAAATAAATGCTAACTAAAAGAAAGTAAGGTGGGCAAAATAAAAACAGACAAAATAGACTTTAGAGCAAAAAGGGATTACAAGTCTCATCATGATATAAGGCTTATTTTATTGGAAAATATAACAATTCTAAAATTGCATATGCCTCAATTCTGCACTTACATAACTTCATGGAACTACAATAAATAAATAAATCCATTATTCCACTGGAATACTTTTCTCTCTCAGTACTCAATAGATAAATCAGACAATAAAATTAGCAATAAAAGATTTATAAAGAAAAATTAATATGCTTCATCCAATGGGCATATGGAGAATATTACATTCCATAATTAATTTACATTTTTTTGAAACACAAATTGAATTTGAAAATTGGCCACATTCTAAACCATTAAGTTAACTTTAGCAAATTTCAAAGGATGACAAGATAGATACAGAGTGTATTTTCAGACCACAATGCAAATTAGTTAGATGTCAAAGACAAAATAAACCAAGAGCAAAAATATGTTTACAAATCTTGCAAAATTCTAAACAACTCAGAGATCAAAGAAGAATAATGCAAAGTATAAAATATTTATAAATGAGCAATGACAAATGTTTTGTAACAAAACTATGAAATGTAGCAAAAGCATTACTTAGTGACAAATGCATAGCCTTGTTAAAAGATAAGTGTATTAGTACATTTTCAATCTGTTAATAAAGACATACCTGAGACTGGGCAATTTACAAAGGAAAAAAGTTGAATGAAGGACTCACCATTCTACATGACTGTGGAAGCCTCACAATCATGGCGGAAGAGAAGGAGGAGCAAATCACACCTTACATGGACGGTAGGAGGCAAAAAGTGCTTGCGCAGAGGAACTCCCATTTTTAAAACCGTCAGATCTCATGAGACCTAACCACTATCACTAGAACAACACTGGAAAGATCTGCCCCCATGATTCAATCGTCTCCCACTGGATCCCTCCCACAACACATGGGAATTATGGGAGCTACAAGATAGATTTGGGTGGGGATACAGAGTGAAAACATATCAATAAGGTTCATTAAAGGTAAAACCATGACTCTCACACAGATATAAAACTGACTTGAGTCAAAGATTTTAATTATTTAATCAGTAAGAGAATCAAGAAGATTCAAATGAGAATCCAAAGAACAGACAAATTTTTAGATTTGGAATATTGAAAAGAATATGCAAATTGAGGTGAAACTTATTTCCCACAGGGGAGAAATGAAGGAAGTTAAATCTCTAACAGGCAGAACAGAATCTGCATGCCTACAACCAAAAATAATTTTGCATTGCAACTTACCTAGTTGTAAAATAGCTCCTAGTAAATTAAAGTATAGAGTCAGATAACACAGAAGGGTGTGCTATTTGAGGACAATGCATAGTTTTCATAGGACACTTTTTTTTTCTTAAAGTCACCCTCTTTCTGATCAAAAATGCTAAAAGAGAAGGATTATTCATGATTACAAAGCAAGATTGGTCTCATTCGCTTTGGCCTTGTTATTTATAGGGTTGCAGCAATAGTGTTAATTTACCAGATAGGCCTCTTAGAGTTTGTTTTGTTGCAAGAAACACATAACTCATAATATTTAGGAAGAAAAAATGCCCAACAAGATAAACCCAAAAAAGTAAAAGATAAGGTACATAAAGAAGAGAGAAAAAAAAAATTAACTAAAAAGCAGAGAGTTCCGGCATCTGTCCAACATGCAGAGAGCTGGAAGACCCTCTTTCCCCAATTAGAACAAAATCAGCCATACTCACTTTAAACTCATGACTTTTTTAAAACTCACTGGATAACTGAGACAAGCATGGACTGTCCAGACAGTGTGAAAGCCCTGAAGAAATTGACTGTACCTACTTGGAGGCTCTTTCTCTACAAGCTCCATTGGCTGCTCACAGGAAAGATTAAGAAGAGCTCTAAGATGCACCAGGGTGCAGACACGAAGAAGAAGAGCAGGAGGGCAAGAGAGGCAAGAAACTAGTGCTGCCCTCAAGGCACTTGTGAAAACTCCTGGCAGCTGGTGGAAGGGAACAGAGGGAAACTCTATGACTAGGGAAGGAGTAGGATTACACTGAGCCCAAAACTTTAGCCAGGGAAAAGGCAGAACTGAGAAGGCAGCACCCCCAAACTCCAGATAAGCAATGCATGTCTAAAACCAAGGATTAATCAAAACAACAAAGAGCAACTCCCCTAGCTCCAAGCTTACAGCAGAATACCAATGGGAATGGACAGAAGAAGAACAAGAATATTCAAATAGATCTTCTCTGAGGTGCAAAGGGAAGACCTAAAACTAAGAGTTCAGCAGACAGATTCCTACCCTAAACAAAAGGTACCTAGCAGAGCAATTTCTAGCCTATGGTACACTGAGAGTTACCATAGCAACAACAAATCTCAACCATAGGCAACCATATTCTAGGCCATGAAGCAAACCTCAACAAATTTAAAAGAATGAAAATCACACAAACTATGTTCTCAGATCATAATGGAATGAAATTGAAAATCAGTAACAGAAGGATATATGGAAAATATTCAAAATGTTTGGATATTCAAAACATGATTCTAAGTAACCATGGGTCAAACAAGAAGTCTCAAAAAAATTAAGAAATACTTTGAGCTAAATTCAAATTAAAGTATAACACATCAAAATTTGTGGCCTGTAGTTAAAGCAGTGCTTAAAGAGAAACTTATAGTATTAAGTGCTTATATTAGAAAATTTTAAAGTTAAGAATAATTTAAACTTTCACTTTAAGATATGAGAAGAACAAGCTAAACCCAAAGAAATCAGAAGGTCAGAAATAAGTGCACAGACTAATGATATTGAAAACAAAAGTAAGTAAGAAGATCTATAAAACCAAAGCTAATACTTTGAAAACATTAAGAATATTGATAAATATTTAGCCACATTGACAAAGCATAAAAAAGAAGATGACACAAATTACCAACTTCAGGTAAAAAAAAGAGGATATTAGTACAAATCTCACAAATATTAAAAGAAGAATAAAGGAACATTACAACATTCTTTGCACATACACTTGACAACCTAGAAGAAATGGGTCAATTTTTAAAAAATGCAAATTACTTAAACGAAATAGATAACTTCAGTTGTACTGATTCTATTACATTAATTGAATCCCTGCTTTAAAATCTTTCAGGAAGAAATATTCAGTCCTAAACAGTTTCTCTAGTGAATTCTACCAAACATTTAAGGAAAAAATAATATAATTATATACCATCTTTTCCAGAAAACAGAGAGGAAAGATGACTTCCCAACTCATTTTATGAAGCCAGAATTACCCTATTACCAAAACTAGTCAAAAACATTATAAGAAAACTACAGACTAATAATGCTCATGAACATATACACACAAAAAATATCTTCAATAAAACATTAGCCAATCAAGCCATCAATATATAAAAAATAAAATACATCAAAACCAAGTGTGGCTTATCCCAAGAATGTAAGACTAGCTTAGTGTTCAATAATCTGTCAATGTATGTACAACCTCTTGTGAATCCATAATTTTTTTAAATTAAGGCTACATTTAAAATAAGATAGAAATCAACAGAAAAAAAAACATTAATATCAATGCAGAAAATCATTTGATGGAATTCAACAGTCATTCAAAATTAAAACTCTGAGCAAACTAGGAACTGAAAGAAACTGTCTGAATCTGATAATGGGCTTCTACTGCTAAAAGGCATCATCATATTTGATGGCATGAAACTGAGTACTTTTCTCTACATTTTGGAACAGGGCAAAGATGTCTTCTCTTACCGCTTAGATTCAACATGGCACTCAAAGTTCTAGCCATTGCAATATGGCAAGAAAACAAAAAGGTTTATATTTCAGAAAAGAATAAAATGGTTTATATTTTTAGATAACCATATTGTCCATATAGATCTCCCATAGAATCTATACAGTTTCTAGAACTAGTGAGTTTACCATGTTTGCAGAATGTCTACATACAAATATCAATTATATTTTATAGATAATGATGAAGGAAATAAGACACCTAAATATTAAAGATATACCATGTTCATAGTTTAAATCATGGAATATTATCAAGTTGTTGTGTCACTCAAGGTGCAAACAGAGAAGCAAAATCAGTAGGAGAAAGATTGAAAGATTGGATGGATGGATGGATGGATGGATAGATATAGATAGATAGATAGATAGATAGATAGATAGATAGATAGATTGGCTTATATGAAAGTCTGAAATTGAAGTAGTAGTCAAGACAGGACCATCACTGGCAATCTGGAACTCACAAGCAAGTGCCAAAACTATTATCCACAGGCAACCAGGGAAAGATCATAAGCAAGTAGAAACTCCATAGATGCTCTACCAAAGTTGCTGTTCACAGGCATATTTTTTCTCTCTTTTGGGGCCACCTCAGCCCTGCTGTTAAAGCCTTCCAGTTTATTGAATCAGATCTACCCAGATTATCCAGGAAAATCTTCCACAAATTAAATCACTGACTATGTCTTTAGGTAATTATATGTAAGCTTTTATTACATATGTAAAATGCTTTCATAGCAATACCTAGATTTCTGTTTGGTTGACTGATGAATATAGCCTATCCAAGTTGACACATGAAAAAAGACATTGCCAATGTTAATTGTCTCCAATTTGATTGATAAATCAAAATCTCAGAACACTTTTTCTATAAATATTTAAAACCTGATCATAAAATATATGTGAAAAGGCAAATAAACGAAAATATATCAACAAATTTGAAAAAGAAGAAAAAAGCATAGAAAATTACACAACTCAGGGATCAACAAAGACAATGTGGTTCTGGTGAAATGATAGACACCTATATCAGGGAGATGGAATAAGAGCCCAGACATAAACCCTCACAAATATCATCAAATGGTTTTTTACAAAACTGCAAAGGCAGTTCAATAAGGAAAGGATAATCTTTTCAAAAAATAGAACATTTGAACAACTATGTTAAAAACAACCCTCAAGCTTAACTTCTCACTTTATTCAAAACTTAACTCAAAATGGATTATAGACCTAAATATAATTCTAAAACATTTTAATAAAACAGAAGCCATAGCCTGGGAGAAAATATTTTCAATCACATTTCTGACAAAGGACTTACTAGAATTCTCAAAACCTAGTAGGAGAACAAATGGCCCAAAAATGGAGAGAGGCATAAGGTCTAAAGAGATATGTTGTCAAAGCAGATATATGGAGAGCAAATAGGCATATAAAAAGATGCTAAACATGACTAATTATTAGGAAAATGCTACTTAAACCATTATGTCTAAAGAAGATCTAAAATGAAAAAATCTGGGATGACCAAGAGCTCATTTGAATGTAGAGCTGCTGAACTCTTACACACTGCTGCTTCGTTTGGCAAGTGGAGATACATCTATAAGATGGAATGCTATGCACCAACAAAAAGGATTCACACAACATCATGGATACTCTGAAATCCATTTTGCTAAATGAAATAAATCAGACTTGAAAGACTAAATGTTGTATGATTCAATTTATATGGCATGTTAGAGGAAGAAAAACTATAGGGAAGAAAGCAAGTAAGTGATATCAGAGCCACGGGGTGGGCAGAAGAGCCTTTAAAGAAATAGCACAAGGGTATGTTCCATATGGAACTGTGGCAGTGGATATATGACTCTATACATTTGTCAATCCTATAGATGTATACACACACAAAAACAAATCTTACTGCACATTAATAAAAAATTTAACAAGGATGTGGATTAAAGATGGGATGTAGACTGTGACAAATCATCCTAACTGTATTGCAAATAAATCACACAACCACACTAAAGAGGGTGAGGAAGAAAGGAGCTAACCTAAGTGACTTTGAAGGGGTGTTTTCTCTGAATACCGCACACAAGTAGAATCATACAAAACATTTTCAATCAGCTAGTTTTGTTCTCACAGGCGTATGGGTTAGGAATTCTGAAACATCTCTATTTATATACTAAGATTATAAATACACTATAGATAAGAGAGCCAGGTTTCTCATTGTTCAGAAAAGAAGACACAAATAAGGAAAAGGGGAAGGCTGCAATGAACCACATGGTCAGACTGGAGACTGACCTATCAACATGGAGTCATAGTTTATTTTGATATATATATGTATATTTGAAATATATATGAAACCTATACATGTGTACATACACATACACACACACACATATTCACACACAGATAAATTGATTCAAAAATATTGATGTGCTGGGCACAGTGGCTCATGCCTGTAATCCTGCCTGGGAAGCATTTTGGGAGGCCAAGGCAGGCAGATCACCTGAGGTTGGGAGTTTGAGACCAGCCTGACCAATATGTAGAAACTCCGTCTCTACTAAAAGTACAATAATTAGCTGGACATGGTGGTGCATGCCTGCAACCCCAGCTACTTGGAAGGCTAAGGCAGGAGAATTGTTTGAACTCAGGAGGTGGAGGTTGCAGTGAGCTGAGAACATGTCATTGCACTCTAGCCCTGGCAACAAGAATGAAGCTTCATCTCAAAAAATATATATAGATATATAGATAAGATAGATATAGAGAGATAGATGTATGTGTATTTGTGAGTTATTATGCATGCATATTTTTCTTAGCTCTGTCCACACAGAGGGGCTGGAAGCAAGGACAAGCCAGTAGTCATGAAAATACATGTCCAGTTCTTAGGTTTCCAGTATCATTCTCCAAAAACACAAACCAGGGTTTCTTGGATAACTGGTTTATTACAGGGATGAGGATGGGCAGGTATAAAGTGAGCCTGGAGCCCCTTGTGTTACAAAAAGTAAGAAAAAGCTGACAGAAAGAGGGAGAAAATAATAATGGAGGTAGGGGAAGATGGAAAAGAAAGAAAGGAAGGGCCTAGCAAAGGGACCCAGAAGCCATTGAAAAAGCTCCCAGTGGCCAAGATTGGAACAACTTGAACAACAAATCAATAAAAATATTTTAAACCCTAGCCCGTGGGATAAAATAAATACTCATGAGTGCATATTGATATAAATATCTGAATACATAAATACATAGAGGAAAGTAACAACTCTTTCTTACAGAAGAATCCCAGTTAATAAATGTAGAAAGAATGAGAGAAACAGAAAATCACCATTAAAACAGCAGCATTACACCTGCTAGAGGCAAAATCCACTGATGAATGCTAAAATTAAAGGGTAAAAGGGTAAGCAGAAACAAGATACTTGCACAGTCCCAAATGTCCCAACATATATAGTAATTACAAATGAAAAAAGTAGTAAGTTTACCGAGGAGAATTCTGGCAGATATCACCTCAGCCAGGTGATCAAGGTTAAAATCACCAGTAATATATATAAACAGCACATGCTCAGACATGATGCACTAAGCAGGGCACATCACCTCAATGAATCCTTTCTAACAATGCGTAACCTCCATCTAATTATGAGAAAGCATCACAACCTAAAGCAAGAGGCAATTTACAAAATGATTCAACAGCCGTATCAAAAGTCACAATGGATATGGAAAGACTGACGCACTATCAGAGGTTGGAGGAGATCAAGAAACATGACAGCTGAATACATGTGGGATCCTGATTCAGAAAAAGACACTAGAGAGAAATGGGTAAAATGCAAAGAAGTTCTGTTATTTAATCGTATTGTACCAAGTTTAATTTCTTAGTTTGATAAATGTTCTATAGTTATATAAGATGTATATAAAGGGAGGCTGGGTGACGAATACACAGTAACTTTGCAATATTTTTCATCTCTTCTTCAAATTTAAGTATCTCAAAATTTTTTTAAATGTGAAGAATCAACAAAGTGAAATTGAATTGTTGGAAAAGAGTAATGAAATAAACATATTTCTGACAAGGTAAATGCCAAGAAAGCACTGAAAAAACATAGGCTCTTGTCCCCTGTATTTTCTCCAAACTCCAGTTCCAACTCAGTAGGTTTTGAATGTACCCCAGGGCCAGGCATTAGATATTTCAAGATTCACAAGTATTTCTGAAAGCCACAGAGACACTTATTTTGAATCTAATTCTGTGCTTCATCCCAGTACCTCCAATCACTGTCTTATATTAACTCTTTATTTATTTTTGGCCCCTCCTCACAGTCCTGTTAGGTGATCAGCAGGTTGATCACAGACTATTAGTGACTTCTAGGCTATTCTTTTCTAAACAACATCCCAAATCATATGAAGTAACGTGTAGAGAAGTGAGAAGGCTTTGGGAGACCCAAAAAGGTTTGACCAATCTCTGAGTCAGTAAGAGGCGTCCAAGGTCAGTGGAAGCAGCATCCTGTCTTGGTACTAGGAACGTGCATGCAATCAAAAAGGAAGAAGGTATATAAACCTTAGTCAGACTTTGCTGAAGCACAGATTCTAGATGGTATAGTAAATGGACTTAACATTGTCCAGATGCCATACTTTACTTGTTTCATGGTTTTCTAACAAAAATCCCCACCCCAACCCGCCACACACATGCACAGTTTTATCTCCCTTCTACAGGTGAGAATACTTTCACTCGGTGAGCTTAGGTAATCTGCTCACAGTTACACAGCTACCAAATTGCAAAGACAGGGGTGGAAGCCCAGTTTTTCATATTTAAGTCATAATCATTTTACTGTATCCAAATATCAGTTCATATGACTTTATAGTTTACAGTTGAGTGGGTGAAGTGGTTTTTACTTATTTTACTAGTTCCACATCTGGCTTCGCAGTCTTTATTTCTCAAGGATGAGTCTTTATCTTTAAAACTAAAAAATGAGCTGCATCCTCCCACAAAATTCTCCTCTTACAAAAAGAATTTTCATAAATCATATCTTGATTGACTCATCCTAAGTATGTAGAGTAAGATGAGATGCTTTCCAAATCTATAAAACTAGCCCTGCTCAGAGTTATTATGCATGAGTCCTGACAGCAATTCTGTCTTTTCAAATTGGCACTTTACTTTGAATTCATTTGGCATAGCAAGGCAGTCTAGTCTGAGCCTTACTGATGAATCATGTCCCTGGTGGACTTTTTACCTAAGTAATGTTGAATTGGATTTAATCGGAGAACTTCTCCAGCTAGCTCACTTTCGTATACCAAGTATTGAATTGAATCTCTCTCTTCTGACTCCTTTGGTTCTTTTCAGATGAGAATAACCCATCTAATCAGTTCTACATCATTCTTGGATTTGAATAAAACCTTTAAAGCCTTTGTGACTTAGCACAGTAATAAATACCTCAAATGCAGGTAAAAGGAGCAAAGATAGAGCTGCCAGCACTAAAGGAAGAAAGGAAGGAACAAGTAGACAGATCTTTGTGGTTAATTGCAAACTAAGTCTGTCTGACAAGAAAAGAGGATCTCACTGATATATCTTTTCCCATATGATCTTAGCACAAGCTTATAAAATATCTCTTAATAGTAATTGCCAATGAATATTGCCATTGTCTTGATATATATTATTCAAAAATTGGTGTATGGAGATAACAGTCTATGCTAACTATTTTTTTTAAGACAGGCTCTCACTCTTTACCCCAGGCTAGAGTGCAATGGCATGATCATGGCTCACTGAAGCTTTGAACTCCCAGGCTCAGGTGATCCTCTCACCTCAGCCTCCTGAGTAGCCGGGGCTGTAGGCACAAACCACCACACCCAGCTAATTTGTGTCCTTTTTTGTACAGGCAGGATTTCACCTTGTTGCCCAGGCTGCTCTCAAACTCATGAACTCAAGTGATCATCCCATTTCAGCCTCCCAAGTAGCTGGAACTACAGGTGTGCACCACCATGCCCAGCTAATTTTTGTATTTTTTATAGAGACAGGGTCTCACTATGTTGCCCAGGCTGGTCTCAAACTCCTGGGCTCAAGCAGTCTGTCTCCCTTGGCCCCCAAAGGGCTGGGATTACAGGTGTGAGCCACTGTGCCCAGCCTCTGTGCTAACTTTTTATATGAAAATTTATTCATCTCCCCAAACTCCTCATATTCTAGATTAAATTTAGCAATATCCTTCCTCCTACTTTGCCTGAAACTATTTCTCTTTCTTAGTTTATCTCCGGAAAAGGCCTCACAGTTCCCACATTGTACTTGAAGTCACCTCTAATTTTATGCTCGCCTTTAAGAGAAAGTACAGTTGCTAGGGAATGGGATTTGGAGTGAGACGTGAGTTCAAATCCTAACCCTACCCCTGATTGGTTGTGTGCCATTGATCAAGTTATTTTTACCAGTGTGAGCCTGAGTTTATTCATCTGTATATACGGATAATAAAGTTGGTCTCACATACTATTGTAAGGATTAAATGAGATAAAATGGGAAAAACATTAAGCATGGGATTAGTTATATATTAAGTGCATTAACTATTGAGGTTCTGTATTAGTCAGCCTGGGCTGCTATCACAAAACATCACACACTTGGTGGCTTAAACAATAGAAATTTATTTTCTCACTGTTCTGGAGGCTGGAAGTCTGAGATCAGGGTGCCAGTATGGTCAGCTTCTGGTGAAGACCCTCTTTCTGACTTTCAGACACCTGCCTTCTTTATGTGTCCTCACATGGCAGAGAGAGAGAAAAGGAGAACAAGAAAGAGCTCCACCACCGTGGCATGCGTATACCTATGTAACAAACTTGCGGTCTGCACATGTACCCCAGAACTTAAAGTATAATAAATAAATTTTTAAAATAAATAAAAATTAAAAAAAATAAATTTCAAGTGTGCCTGCTTGTACTTCCTGAAGCATTTTGCAATAGCTGATTTTAACATTTTTTGTCAAATAAATGCAGCATCTCTGTTAAAAAAAAAAATTCAAGAAAGTTGCTTTGAATTGGGAGCACAATCTTCATTTCCAGCCAATTACTTAGTAAAGGATATTTCTTTTATATAACACTGCTTTCATAGCAAGTGTTAATAAGTAATAATTATTGTTATTTAATTCTTTATAACCTTTCACTTGCCAAATCTTAGATATCCTTCCTTTAAAGTTTTCCCCTCTTCATTTTTACCACAAACCTTAACCCAGGCAGGCTTCATCTCATAGCCAGATGACTCAATACTTCCTTAGTAACTTCAGTCTCTCTGACTTCTCTGCTAATCCACCCTACTGCTAAACCAGACTTCCTTAAATACCACCTTAGAGTAGCACTCGTTGTCTCTCACTTTCTTAAGATCTGCACTCATAATCTGCCCTTTCTATTCAGTCTTCCTTAATTCCCAGGTTGCCAATACAAGTTATCTGTTCCCAGCAGGCCAAGGTCTTCACAGATTCATAGGGGTAAAGGGGATTTCAGGAGTGATGTTCTGAGTTGGAAAGCGCTGCCTCTTTTACTCCACCCATCTCAATCTTGTCAGTCATCAAGAGCCATATCAACAGCCTCCTCTTTCCAAGATTTTTCCCGAAGCATTCCAGTGTTCATTAATTCCCCCTCCACCAAGCTTCAAAACACTTAAACACATTTCCATCTATTCAACATTGAATTATGCATTGTCTAAAAAACTTTTTTTAACCAATCCATGTATACTACTCATATATTCTTTCCTCTAAATAAGTAATTTCCCCAATGATGGCATCTATGTTTTATTCACCTCCTACATTTTAAAATACTGGTGGGCATGTAATATAATAGTTTGTCACATAATTTACAATTAGTATGATCAGGCAAAGTGTTAGCATTTTAGCTGAATCATTTAGTTTAACACAAAAATTTTTTATGGTAGATACTATTCTCCATTTTAAAGATGATTATTCTGAAGTTTTTAAACAAAGTTATTTGCCCAAGGTTAAAGAGCTAGTAAACAGCAAAACTGAGAGTTGATTCATGGAATATTTGACCCCTGAGTCTTGATTATATCAGGTATTCAACACAAATTAGATTGTTGGCAATTCTTTAATACCAGTTTGCTCTAATACAATTTCAATAACTTCCACACCACCGAACACAGAGCAGAGTGTCAAGTCTCAACATATATTTGTTGGTTGATTGACCATAGGCAAATGTCACATAATTAGTCTAATAAGTTTTTAGTATTTCAATGGATAATACAGCATAAAACCACTGAGCTTTCAGCTTATTTTCTAGAGCTTGTAGTTCTACATATTTTCCACTTGGGGAAATAAACAAAAGCTTACTCAAATGGAACCAGAGACTATTCAGTTTGTTAGAGGAAGAGAATCAGCTGCCATCACTTGCAGTCAACACAGACTCAGCTGTGGGAAATCTTTACAGTGGAAAAGGAAGGCCTCAGGTGTGCCTGGAGAGGAGGCTGTTGGCCTGGGAAAGCTGGAAGCAGCTAACTAGAAGCTGCATATTGTATATGATTGGTTGGGAAGATAATTGACTTTCTCTGGATGGTCCTGAGTTGGAATAAAAGTGGCCTTGGCAAAAGATAGAGAAGCTGGCAGTCACTAACCGAGACCTTGCTGGGCCTGTTGATGAGGGGCCTGTGGTTTCAACTTCTGGGCTGTTTTCTACAGAGGTTGTGGGTGAGAGTTGTATTGTCACATATAGTCTGGGCCATTATCCATTGGTATATTCAGTCTCACATTTATCAAACTTTTTTTTCCTAATTTGCATCTTGTGGATATTTGGAATATTTCTGATTATTAAGAAATCTAACATACATCCAAAGTCTTTAGTGAATCGTTGGTTTTCCTATGAAATGTAATTTTCTATAGAGACTCCTCATTTTGTTAAAGAAAAAAATCTTTTTCCCAAAAACATGAAGAAGCAATTACATCAAAAGATGACTGCAAATGTCAATTTTCCTACATAAAACACCCAGTGAAATTCTAGTGCCAATAAAAAATGTCAGATCAACAACCATAGGTTATAAAAAGAACACTGGTCTGGTTTCAATATATACTACAATGAGCCCTCTGCTAGACTTGCACCCAATGCTGTCTTAAATCTACGAAAGATTTAACATTTGGAAAGTTGTTAAGATTACCCCTCCCACTTCCCACTTTTACTGAGTTCTGCCTAGATTGTTTCAGATAGTACCCAAAATATAAAAGGCAGAGCCCCATAAGGCACAATGTTTTTTCTCTGATAACTCTGTATCTAGCTCATTTTATTTTTTGCCAACTAGTGTTGTCAAATCCAGGGATTTAGGGACTTTAATCTCTGAAATAGTTAATTTTTTTGGATGTTCATCTTACTGAATCACAAATTCAATTTCTCCTCTCTACTGTAAATTAAGTGGACTGCAATCTTCTTTATACTGTTCACATCAAGTCAGAAGTTAGAATTGGTTTTAGTCAAACCTTTCTGCCTAGATTTAGAAAATACATTCTCCATTATTTGGAATAGTGCCCATTACCTTATACCTGGAAATAAGGAGAAAGTCAGCTTATTCCCCTCAAAAAGATAAGCAATTTTCTCAGGAAAAAAAGCAAAATAAAAGTCTTCTACTTCATTTTATTTATTTTTATTTTATTTTTGAGACAGTCTCACTCTGTCCCCCAAGCTGGAGTGCAGTGGCGTCATCTTGGCTCACTGCAACCCCCACCTCCCGGGTTCAAGCAATTCTACTGCTTCAGCCTCCCAGGTAGCTGGGACTACAGGCGCCCACCATCACTCCTGGCTAATTTTTGTATATCTAGTAGCAACAGCATTTCACCATGTTTGCCAGGTTGGTCTTGAACTCCTGACCTCAAGTGATACACCCACTACCTCCCAAAGTGCTGGCATTACAGCAAAAATCTTTTAAAAACTTGAGATTTTTCAAAATGGGAATTAATTAGCACACAAACTTTTGAGTAAAACCAAAGGAAATCAAAACTGACCTGGCGTTCAAGAAGTTCCGAGCGAGTCAATCAGTCCCGAACAAGCACACCAAACCAGGAGGCAGGCAGCAGGTGGAGGGGAGATGGGAAAGACCAGAGCCAAGACAGGGCAGGGGCGCTGATGATTAAGCCTTCCTGGAGGGGGACAAGATTTAGCCAGTTCTTGAATTGGCATAAACATTATGAGAATAATATATATTGTAGAGTATTTAAAATATATTCTAGACATCACGAGTAGCATAATAATTGACCTCTTCTGCATAACTTTAACTTTCAAGCTCTAAGTTCTACCCCATGAAAAACAGTGGGCCTAATTCAGTCCCTAAATGGGATAATATGAGGAAAATGTGTTCAGAATTCAGCATTACATCAGCTCAGCTGCCAGTCAGAATATTATACCTTAGGAAATAATTTAGCAGATTTTCTTCCAAAACTGCCTCCAGAACAATTTTGTTCTTCTTTTTCTCCTGCTGCTATATAAAAAAAAAAGAAAAAAAAATTAAAAACTCCTATAGGCATGGTATAGAGTAACTTAGAAGGCAAGAGTAAGTTAAGCAATATTAACATGCACATACTCTTACACAGACAACTTCAATCTTGCAACAGTTTGCTTAATTACTATTGTTATTATTATAAAGATGGAGGCAGGTGGGAGTGGTCTCACCATGTTGCCTAGGCTGGTCTCAGACTGCTGAGCTCAAGGGATCCTCCCATTTCGGCCTCCCCAGGTGCTGGAATTGCAGGCATAAACCATTGCACCTGGCCAAGTATTTGCTTTTAAACTCAGTTGAATGAGCGAGTGGTAGGTTTCAGATATAATTTGAAATTCTATCTCAGTCTGCTTTTTCTAATTATTACTATCCATTAAATCATATGCATTTATGGTCAGCTCTGGGAGAGAAGGAAAAAGCTTTGTTTGGGTCCACAGGCAGCTCTTTCTAGGGAGGGAGAAACACTTTCCTATCTCCTCCCATTGTAATAAGCTCTTTATCTGTCTGTCTTTTCCACACTATCCTGTGAACTTCTCCAAGATAGGGACAGAATTTCCCACAGGGAAGTAAATGAAAGAATATCTCAGGAGGTTGGAGATTCCTGCACTCCATCTGCCCACCTGCATGACTGTCTTCTCTTTGGCAAATTCCAGCCTTCAACCTGACAGCATTTAGATTTTTGCCTTCCTGGAAGCCATGGTGGAATTACTTCCAGTTTGGCGAGTGCTTCATTTGCTTCACCTCTGGAGCCAGCCAAGCAGCTCCCACAATCTCCCCATGGTATTTGGCTGTGTTACTGCTGAGCACAGTGCAGTCAGCATATGATCTTTAAATAACACTAAGTCTGATATTTCCAGTTTATGAGCATTTGCGGAATAAGATAAGCGCCCTTGACAGCTGCGTTTGAGCTGGGTTTTGATGAGAAGCGAAGCTAGAATGAGCCTACCTCTAGGGTAGGACATGTGGCCCCATCTGCTTAGGGCCGTTTATGAATAACTGATAATACATGACCAGACTGAAGTCATACCCTGATAACAAGGCTATTTGAAACAGCAAATACCACTTAAAAAATATATTAGAGATAAATGGTATCTCTTTTAGTGCCCAGTCTGATAGTTAAGAGCCAGTTTACATTTTTTCCAATTAAAGTGATTCATTCTTGGTTGCATTAGTGGCAAGAAAAAAGGAAAACTTTGGGAAAAATATTAAATTATTAGGATAAAGTTATTTTTAAAGTATAAACAAATGATTCAGAATCAATAGCAAATATTTAACCACTTTCTCTTTTAATTTAATATCAATATGCTGATGATCATGAAATGCAATTAAGGAATGGAGGAAAGAAGATGAGATGGAAGGGGAAGGAAGGAAGGAAGGAAAATGGAAGAAAGGAAGAGAGGGAGGGATGGAGAGAGGGAGGAGAGGAGGAGAAGAAGAATCCCTTTTGTACTTTTCCAGGTTTACCTGCAGGTTTTATTCTTCTGGATGCTATGGCTGTATTATTAAAAGTATAGAATGAAAACCCACATGAATTATAACGTGCTCATTATGCACAGCAACCCAGATATGAGAGAAAGATTGATAAATATTAATTTTGACACAGAAATAGAATTAGAATTGGAAATCTAGGTTCATCCAGTGGTGAATTATATTTTTATCAGCCTTATAAACTAAAAAGGAAGAAACTAAAATCATCTAAACCTGTAATTGAATTGCATGTCTTTTGAAGATACAACAATGAATTTAAACTTCCTGCACACAATTTTAAGGTGGTAGAGCTTTTTCTCCTAATATTTCCAAAATCCGTGCCTTTGAGCCTGTCAGTCTACCTAAACAAATTTTAATAATAATAAAAAAGAACTACTCTCCCAACTGTACTGTAATATTTTTTAGCACAGTTCCTGAATATGTGCTTAGTGCTTTGGTATTAATACTTGATATAGAAACCACTTTGAAGCTCTGAATTTGGGTCATCAATACAATAATTTTGCTGTGTTAGTTCCACTTGCTGGTAAACAGTGATTCCTTTTTTGAATTTCAGCATCACAAAAAACCAGGAACGTTCAAATATCTCCAATACAAGTTATCTTCCAGGGGCACTTGTGTTCTAATGTATATTTTTAATATAAACTAGTGTTTAAAAATATTAATAGCCATCTGCTTCGTACAAAGTTCACTAGAATTTCATTGATGTTTCTCATTAATCTTACATGAATATAGAGGATTAAGGAATTGAAGTATAATTCAGTTTGAGACATTCTGTGTCAACAGATTCTCAGTTGAAACTGGTTAAACATGACTTTGAGTTTCTAAAAGAGAGCATAGACCATGAAAAAAACAATCAGTAAGACATTTAAGACGTTACAGACGAGGGAAAGTCCTTCTTCTGACAAAAACTCCATAAATTAGGAATTTAATAACCACACAGCCTGTGACACAGAATGGAGAAGAACAGGATTACAACGATAACCTGCCACCCAGATCCACTACCCGGAGCAGGAAGAGGCAAGAAAAGAAATAACACATTCAGGGCATTAATAACAACATCCCCACACGTATTTCCAAGAAAGCGTCTACAGTAGAGCAGGCACACACAAAATCTTGGCTTGCTTCTTAAAACACATGCACTTTTAAATTTTTGTTTAGAATTGAGCAAATCTACTAAAGCGAAAAGTAGACGACCCTTGAGGCAGATGCAAGCAATTCCCTAGACTAATAAAGAAAGTCTGCTTTGAAAACTACTAAAGGTGTTTAATGATCTCTTATAGCTCTGCTGTTGTCATTGAATAGTCATAATGCTATAGCAAGTCAAAGTGAGGATTGACCACCTCAGGAGCTAGTGAGAAAGCATGCTTTGTTGTTAACTGCTTGCTCAATGTTCAGTGATCCTAGAATTTGGGGACCCTCCGCCAAATTCTAAGGAGCCAAGAGATCCGTCTTTGCCTTGTGCTGACCAACTGCCCTTCTGATCTGACTGTCCCATTTTGGTCGCAGAATCCTGCCCACATGAAAGGTCCAGTTGAAATGCCACTTCCACCAGGAAACCTTCCATGATGACCACTACTTTATCTGGCTGGGGCCACTTTTGAAATGTCTAAGGTGCTCTCTGAAAGTTCACTTTTCTCTTTTTCCTGTTCTTTGTGGCATACAACCCAGCAGTCCCGTCCCTACAGAGCAGAGGCTGACTCCTTCCCTTTTCAATATCCACAACATCTTTAATAAATGGAAAATCCCAGCAGCTCTCTGCACCACAGGGCTCACCATGAGCCAGGCACTGGCCAAGGCCCTATGTGTGTATAAACTCACATCTCATCATGTCCCTGAAGTAGAAAGTATCTTTATCTCCAATTTTCAAAGGAGGAAACTGAAGCACAGAGAGGGATGGTGTAAGGTACCCCAGGTCACAGAATTCGTATGTGCTAAACTCCCTATGTCTTTCACACAAGAGACAAATTCCATTCCTGTGCCTAGATTTTATGTTTGACCAGCCAACAAAATTAGCCATGAAGCATTTGCTGAAGCCTTCCCACCCTTAACAACTTACTCTGTGTGTGTGTGTGTGTAGGAAATTCACACCCACTTAGCGTCATACAATGCAAAGTAGTTTCCTGAGTGCAAAGACTTAATTCCAGACTAAGTTCTGGCACAGTGGGATTGAGCCTGGGATGAGAGCTTGGGCAGGCCTGGCCTGTGGTTACCAATACAATACAGCGCTGGGTCACCCAAAGCACTGGCTTGCTCCAGTCCCAAGAGAGAATTTTTCACTTTGTGTGGCTGTGTATATGGGCTATCAGAAATAAAGTAACATTTTTAGTTCCTTTTCTTTTTTTTTTTTTCCTTTTAGTATAATGGTTCTTTCTACTACCATAGTAACAAATTAGATTTTGTGTATTTTATATTCATTTTCTATTGCAGCCAGAACAAATCACCACCAATGTAGGCCACACAACCCAAATGAATTATCTGGAAGTTGGCAGGTCAGAAGTCTGGGTCGGCTTGGCTGGTATGTGCACCATCTTTTCCCAAGGCTGAAATCAAGAAGTTAGGGGGCCTCTGTGACTTTGTGGAGGCTCAGGGATGAATTAGCTTCCAGGTCATTCATGTGGTGCTTGCCTCTGTGGCACCGAGGGCTTGTTTCCCTCTGGCTGTCCACTGGGGTCCCTCTCGGTGTCCTGGTGTCTTCCACACTGGTGACTCCCAGCTCCTCCTCCATCTTAAAGCCAGCACTGGGGGTTGAGCCCCTTCTTAGAGAGATCTGGAGTCTTTCTAAGCGCCACTCCTTCTCAGTGCTGACTGCTGGCTCCTTTCTCTTTGTCATTTAAAGTCTCACGAGATGGCACTAGGTCCATCCAGATAATCCAGGATGATCCCCTATTTTAGTGTTAGCTGATTAGTAATCTTAATTCCATCTGAAAAGTCTCTTCAGAGCAGTGTCTGGATTTGCTTTTGACTGAATATCTGGAAAACAAGCATGTGGGGGTGTCTTTAGAATTCTGCCAACCACACGTGTTGACCCTCAAAAGAGAAATGTGAAAATATTTTCTTAACCAGAAGTTTTGTGATTTAATTTCGTTACTCAACATTCTGTATTTTCCTATTTAACAACTGTGTTACTGGTAATAACATATACATTGAAATGAGGAATTTAGGTAGTTAAAATCCTGATAAAAAGATGCTTTAATCGGTAAGCATATTATTTTGAATGATATTCCTTTATAAACTGTAAATACACTAAATTAATTCCATGATCTGAAATACCTGTGAATATATTAACTAGTTTGGATATAATAGTAAATTATGCATGTTTATATTAAATTATTCTCAGAGAATTATGGTTATCTGATAATTATAGATAATATTCTCTTTAATGATATGTGTCAAAATGGAAAACAATACAGAATTTATGAAAATACTATATATTACTTTTGCTGCCTTTTTTTCTTTGACCATCCATAAAACTGTCTATAAAAATAATTTCAGCATCAGGATTAAATTTTACTTTAGGTTATACATGCATCATAATGGTACAATAAAATATATTTCTTAGAGATAAGCTAAATTAAGCAAAATGTACAATTGGTCACAGTTATATAGTGCCAATGAGTAGTTTAAAGATTTGAGAATTTTATGTATTCTGAAGAAGGAATCAAGTGTCCCCCAAATCATTTTTGACAACATGGGGCACAAAGTAATATCCCTTTTATGCCACTGAATGAGGGAATGAATGAGATTTAGTGGTGGTGTTAGTGGTCACTAATTTATTCTATGAAATACTTAATGAAATGATCCAAGAATTAGACTTGTCTAAACTTGTCTAAGACCCCATCTGACCCCATATTCTAAAATCACAATTTACAGTAATTTTCATCCTTTCTATTGTTGCATTTACATTATTCACAAATGTCCATACATAGCAAAAATGTAAATGAAATTTTTCCTGAGGAAAATTTAAAAAGCAGTTAAATAAAGATTACTATAAGAATCTATAGATGGCATGAGAGATGCAGTAAGCCTTCGATAACTGTTATATATACAAAATTCTGTGGATTCTCAAGAAATTAGTGAACAGTCCTATATGAGGAGACAGAGACAGTATGTGAGGGAGAAAGGGCATGGCATTTCTGGTAGTTTGCTGAAGGTATGACATGGACAAAGCGCTTAACTTTCTATGGAAAGCAAAACAAAGTAAAGTGGAGGCAAAGCACTCCACTTTCCTAATCTGCAAACAAGATAGTGCTCCCTAAAGAAGGAACATTTCATCTAAACGATCTATCTTTCTGTGTTGTGCTATGTGGCTGTTTCTAATGGCTGGAGTCTTATAGAAAGTGGGCTGCAGTCCACACCAAATTGCTAGGAGTAGCCATGTGCATATTGGCTTTTAATATCAAATATATGTATATATATGTTTATAGTTGGTGTACATAGTTTCCACAAGTTGAATGGCATCATGTGCCTAGATCATTAGAGAGAGACAGTATCAACCTTTTGAAGTTCTCCAAAAGTTATTCTAAAGTATTGGACTCTCAGTGTTTATGTTTCCTCTCCTCTGACATCTCCACTGCTTCAGCCAAAGGCCGTTTCCTGTCTGTCAACAGTGGAAATTGAAAACAGCTGCTCTCCAGTTCTTTGGATAATAGGCTCTGTGTGCACATTGTGCTCTCAGGCCTTTAAGACCGCCTTCAATACCTGAAGAGGTCAGAGAGCAGAAGAACTTTGAAGTTGGAAGGGGCCTTAGTAATCATCAAATCCAAATTCACCAAGGCAGGAGCCCCATCTGTGGCCCCCACCCTTGGGCTATCCTTTGCCTCTGCACAGGGAATTCATGACCCCCAAGGCAGTACATTTTTTGTTTTAATCACTTTAATTGTTAACAACCTCAATCTTATTTTTAACTGGAAGCTAGCTGTAGCTTCTATATGACCTTAAATTCTGTTATCTAGAATTAAACAGAATAAACAGTTTATTCACCTCTATGAAGAGAATTGTCCTATTCTTCCAAATATTTCATTCTAATTTAAACATTATCATTTCTCCATGTGAGTAAAATGGTTTATATTGATCTTACAGTTCTGTTTATTAATTTCTACACACTGTCTATTGTGTGAATTCCCCTCTCTTAAAAAAATGATTCAAATGACAGGACATCGTATACAGTTCCAGAAAAATAAACAGAACAGTCAAGAAAATAAGCAGGACACAAAAGAATACGGCATATTTACATCTGTATAAATTCAAAATGGAGTTGTTTGGGAATGCATCCACAGATAATACAACTATAAAACAAAGCGTGTTAATGAGTATTAGAAAAGTCGTGATGGGTTGACCTTTTGGGGAAAAATGGAAGTGTGATTAGAGAAGGGCACGGGGCTAGGCTAAGGGATGTTTGGAGTGTCCAAAACGGTCTTCAGCTTAGAGTGGACAAAGTAGAGTGGTGCCAGAACAACAAAGTAGCATTTTAACTCTTTCAGCTGATTCCTCAGTATATAGCTTCCTATTCTAAACAAGCTTACGTTGCTTCTTTCTATGGCTTTAAGCATTATCTATTGACTTTCCACTACAAAAGGTGAAAATTTATCTCTCTTTCACTAGCACATCCTCACCCACACCGTATACGGGCATATTTCTTTCCTTACAATCTCCCAATGTAGTTATATCACAATATTGGTTATAAATATTTAGTGTTGATATGTCGTGATAATGAATGCAATAATTACAGCTGAGTCCTGTAGTGTCTATCCCCTGAAAAGCTTTTTGTTTTCCTTGGAATGTATACTAATTTTATTTGTTTGGTTTTCAACATTCTTTTCCTTTTCACCTGTATAAACCTCCTCTCAATTCATCCAATTCACATTATGTTTACTTAGTTAACAGTTTCCTTAAGAAATCCTTTCCAGAGCTATTGACTCTCTCTTAGCAGACCTGGCTGCTCACTCAGTACTTCCGTTCTCATCCTAGGAGTGCCTTTCACTTCTCTCTTTGGTTGACTTTCCATATCTGGATGTCATGATCTCCTCCTTCTTCCTTCACTCCCGTATTTTGTTGGAACATATCCCTTTGTAACTTCTTGTAAATGGCTGCATTGAAGATAATATATTTGAGATTTCTGAATGTCCAAAAATGTCTTTATTCTCATTTAATTCATGGTTTTCTCAATTACAGAATTCTAATATTAGGAGCCATTTTTTCCTCCAAATTTTGAAGACCTTACTCCACTGTCTCCCAGTTTCCATTGCTATTGAGAAGGCTGATATCTAACAGATTGTTGAACTTTCATATATAGTCTTATAACTTTCTCTCTGAAAAAAATCTGTGGTCTTCTTTGTCACCAGTACTATAAAGTTTCACAATTATGTATCTTGCTGTGCATCTGTTGTCATCTACTGTGTCTGGATACTCTGTGAGCCTCTTCGGTCTGAACACTGAAGTCCTACTGTTCTGGCACATTTCTTTAATAATTCTCTCACTTTTATTTTCATACTTCTTTCTTAGGTCCCATATTATTCCGATTTTTAAACTAACTGAATCTTTCAATTTCCTCCTCCTCCTCCTTCTTTTTGAGTTAGAGTCTTGCTCTGTTTATCTCGGTTCACTGCAACCTCCACCTTCTCAGTTCAAGCGATTCCCCTGCCTTAGCCCCCCAGGTAGCTGAAACTGCAGGTGCCCAGCAGCACCCCCAGTTAATTTTTGTATTTTTAGTAGAGATGGAGTTTCACCATGTTGGCCAGGCTGGTCTCAAACTCCTGACTTCAAGTGATCTGCCCACCTCAGCCTCCCAAAGTGCTGGGATTAGAAGCATGAGCCATCATGCCTGGCCTAATTTTCTTATCTTTTATCTCCATTTTCTATATGTGGTCTTCTGCTCTGCATTCTGAGAACTTTTTTTCAGCTTTATCTCCCATTCTATGGAGGTTTTCATTTCTGTGTTTATGCTTTCAATTTTTAAGAGCACATATGTTGATCAATCACAAATGCTTTTTTGTAGCATGCCATTCTTGTCTCCTCAATAATATAATTTCCCTTATCTCTCTGATAATAGTTTTTATTTTTATTTTTTAAGTTATCTTTTTTCTGTATTAACTCTTTTTCCTCCAAGTTACTATTCTGCCCCTCCCCCCCCCACCCTCCACCCTTGTTTTGGTCTCGGTTTTTCATATTCCATGATTTCTGGTTGGACGCTAAAAAACTGCTCAACCAGACATTTTTGGAAGTGCTACAAAACAGAACAAAGTTTGTCAATTATGAGCATCACATTTGGGTGATCTCGCTGAGCCAGTTAATTGGAGAAACTCTAATGATAACACCTTTAGATCTTTTCTCCAGGGATGATTTAGCTTAACGGAGAAGAATTTTCTAATCACTTCCTAGAGTGAAGAAACCAGCATCCTTTGTGTAGGGAAGAAGCCTGGAGGTGGTGGTAAGGGGTCTCAGTATTCCATATGTGCACACTATCGCAAAATTCCTTTGCTTCAACAGAAAGCACCAGCTCTGCGCTCCACCAGGAGTCCTCTTGTTAGCCAGACAGCCACTCTTTTACCCTACACAGAGACTAACATCCAGTCTTCTACCTGACCAGGAAGGAAATCTGGGAGTTACCAGCTTCTTAAAAATGCTTTCATGAAGTTCTCTAGGTTCTGCTTCCTCCTTCAGTCAACTTACAGAAGTATTTGGTGCTGTCAGTCCTTACTCTGAGGAGTTTGGCCAGTAATTAGATGCTTCTCAGCTTTTGCCACTGCCAGCAGGATTCAGCTGCCATGGGTGTGCTAAATCAATAACCATTCACTTTCCAGTTTTACAGATATCTCTTCCTTTTTTTTTCCTTGTGGGCAGATACACACACACACACCCATGTGCACACATTATTTTTTAATAATTTAATTTATTATGGATTTGACAAAAATCATAGCTAAACACGTGTATCTAATTTGCCATCTTAATTGGAAACTACCCATACATTCTATCACATGAACTTCTCTCAAGACAAGTTTTCCCGTATTTAATGTGTTCCAAACGATGTCTTTAAAAATGTAGATGATATCATTTTTAATCTTAATATTATGCTTTTTACCCATTATTCACCCTTTTAAGGTAATTTGGAAGCTCAATCATGTGGTAGGAATGACATTAAAAAGCACTAATTTAGGTATGTCCGACACTATACACAAATCAAAAAGTAATAGCTGCCCCTCACAGCTTTGTGTTATCTGCACATCTGATAAATAGGTTCTTTGTCTTCATTTACATCATGGGTTGGCAAGCCACAGCTGATGGGCCTAACTGGACGGCTGCCTGCCGTTGTAGATAGTTTTATCGGAACACAGCCTTGCTCATTTTTCTACATATTGCCTATGGCTGGTTTTGCACCACAATGGCTGAGTGGCATAGTTTTGCAAGGACCATATGACCTGCAAAGTCTAAAATATTTACTCCTTGGCCTTTTGCAGAGAAGGCATGTCAATCTCTGCTTTAAGTTATTGATAAAAATAAAGATGCAAGGCTAGATCTAAACCCAGTGGTGAGGCAGCAAACATCTGTGAAGGCTGACATTGATTCATTAACTAGTATAGTTAGACAGTTAGCAATAAGTCTATTTAACTACTTAAGTTTTTAGGTTACACTAAAGTATATAAGCCAAAAACAAAAAATAATGCAGATTTAAAATTGAATGACTTGTTTTATAAAATAAGAAATCCCCTGTCACTTGGTGCTCAAGTGATAACATTCAAACAGAGAATCACTGTAGAAGATATTCACATGCAGGATTACTGAATCCTATATGTGGATTCTGAGGGATTTTAAGAATTTTCAGAATGAGTTCTAAGGAAAACTAGTCTTATTAAAGGAAAAAAAATGCTATAACAAGTTTATGATATACCATTTACTACATTTTCCCTTTTGGAGATTTATAACATATTAGCATGTGAAAGATTTTGATAATTCCTGCAAAAGAAAAATCTGAGTAACTTTGTTTATGAAAACATTACCCTTTACCCATTCAAAATCCCTTCTATTTCTCAGACTTTATGATTCCATCTTATATGCACTTCTGTGGTAGGAAATATTGTCAAATCCTTTGCTGACATTGTTGGTACTTACCAAAATGATTAATGGTGTTTTTCATGGTTTTCAGAAACTCCAATAACTTTAGGGTACCATGTGTGTGATAGCAGAGTTTTACCTGGAAGCAAGTCTAAAGGAAGCTGACAGTTAACAAAGACAGAGGCAGTGCACCAAGACAAATGGTGTATATCATTTATTGCCTCCCTGTCCCTTATTCTGAGCCCAACAGAAATAAATGAGAAGATAAAAATGATAGCCATTCAGCTGGGGACAAATGGGATCACCCTCACCTGCTGGAAGCAACCAAAATGCTCTGCACTTAGCAATCGGTGAGCAGACAGGCCAGGCAGCCTCTCAGCAGGGTTATGGCTTAGTTTGTCCATCCAACTTTGGACAGTATTAACAAGTGCCTTTATTCTATAATTTGGCATAGAAATCTATAGGGGAACACTGATATATGACACTTTTCTGTCTTCTCTTCTGCCATGAAGTTTTGCATTTTGTACCCTTCTTCCTGCCTGCCACAGGTGATTCTAGTCATTAGTAAAAGTAACTTATTTGAGCACTATCTCATGCCTCAGCTCATTTAGTATTGATAAAATAATAAACCTGACACTTCTGTTCACTATACACTAAGTATACACTCAGTAAGGGCCATCTCTACATTTTTACTGGGTAGCAGCATCAAACTCAAGCTATTTCTTTTCACACAAAGCATGAAAAGGGAAGTGTCTCAATGAATGACGATTTTCTCTAGTTTTGTGAACCTATCTATAATCATTTATCTTCTAATACATTATTACCTCATTTCAGAATCAAGCTATATTGTCATTCCCATTTTGGAGATAAATAAACCAAAGCTTAGAATGATTCAATAACCTGCCACAGGTCTCAGATAAGAGTCAGAATTTAAACTTAGATCTCATGGACAAAGGCCATGCTCTTTCTAACAAATCTTGCTGCCTTTCCAAATACTCTTTGTTTTTCTCATTCTCTAATTATACCAGTCTAGTAAGTCTACTTGTAAAAATCCACAAACAAGAGAAAAGAGACTTGTTCACCATGATTTCTTCTTTGTAAACCAACTGGTCTAATATCTCTTACCCTTTGCTTATAAGTCACCAAAAAAAGTTATGTTCAAAGATTTACCAGGTAGTAGCATCATACTAATTACTTTGTGGTTTCTGGCTGATAACATTTTTCTCTCTTTATTCTGTGTGGTGAAAATAAGGAGATGATCAAAGTAGGAGTTCATAAATCACATGGTTTATTGCCATACAAAGAGAATTTTTGTCTTAGGTTCACAATGCTGAAGAGGGGAAGAAGACATAAACCACATAGGGAATATACTTGACAGATGAGGTGCATTAACCATACAGTGAATGAGTTTCACAATTATTAAACTCTAGTTGCTCAGGATTAAAACAGGCCTCTGTGGAAAAGAAAGTCTTATAAATATTGAGGTGCCCTTTTATAGGAGAAATTCTTGGGAGAAACTGGCTTGACCATCACAGCAGAGATTTCTGATGACACTACTTTGGATCCCCCAAAGTAGTGTTGGTAGGTGGGGCTTTGGAGTTACTATAAAGCTGTAGCAGTCAAGTCAGTGTGCTATTAGCATAAGAATAGACATTTAGAGTTGTAGAAAAAATAGACTTCAGAATTAGGTCTACACTTCTAAGGACAATGTATTTTCAACAAACACCAAGGTAATTCAATAGGGAAAGGATACTCCTTTCAATTAATGGTGCTGGAACAACTGTATCTTCATAGGCAAAAATGAAATAAAAAATGAATCTTGACCCATACCTCATACAAAATATAAAAACTAACTTGAAATTGATCATAGATTGTTGTAAACAAACTATTAAACCTCCAGTAGAAAAGCATGGGAAAATATATTCACAAAGTTGGGGTAGAAAAAGATTTTTCATTTGGATATATACCCAGTAATGGGATTGCTGGGTCAAATGGAATTTCTATTTCTAGGTTCTTAAGGAATCACCACACTGTCTTCCACAACGGTTGAACCAATTTACACTCCCACCAACAGTGTAAAAGTGTTCCTATTTCTCCACATCCTCTCCAGCATTTGTTGTCTATAGATTTTTTAACGATCGCCATTCTAACTGGCGTGAGATGGTATTTCAATGTTGTTTTGATTTGCATTTCTCTAATGACCAGTGATGATGAGCATTTTTTCATGTTTGTTGGCCTCATGTATGTCTTCTTTTGTAAAGTGTCTGTTCATATCCTTCGCCCACTTTTGAATGGGCTTGTTTGTTTTTTTCTTGTAAATCTGTTTTAGTTCTTTGTAAATTCTGGATATCAGCCCTTTGTCAGACGGGTAGACTGCAAAAATTTTTTCCCATTCTGTTGGATGCTGATTCACTCTAATGACTGTTTCTTTTGCCATGCAGAAGCTGTGGAGTTTGATTAGGTCCCATTTGTCTATTTTGGCTTTTGTTGCCAATGCTTTTGCCCATCGATGATAGACTGGACAGGGAAAATGTGGCACATATACACCATGGAATATTATGCAGCCATCAAAAACGATGAGTTCGTGTCCTTTGTAGGGACATGGATGAACCTGGAAACCATCATTCTCAGCAAACTGACACAAGAGCAGGAAAATAAAACACTGCATGTTCTCACTCACAGGTGGGTGTTGAACAATGAGAACACATGGACAGAGGGAGGGTAGCATCACATACTGACATCAGTTGGGGGAAAACAGGGGAGGGAGCGGGGGTTGGGGAGTTGGGGAGAGAGAGCATGGGGAGAAAGGCCAGATATAGGTGAAGGGGAGGAAGGCAGCAAATCACACTGCCATGTGTGTGCCTATGCAACAATCTTGCATGTTCTTCAAATGTACCCCAAAACCTAAAATGCAATTTAAAAAATAAATAAATAAAATAAAAAAGAAAAAGATTTTTTGATAGAACATAAAAAACATAAAAAAACTGATAAATTGAAGTTAATCAAAATAAAAATTTCTGCTTTTTCAAAGATACTGTTAAGAAAATGGAAAAGCAAGCTATAGTCTAGCAGAATGTAGCCACAATAAGTAAATCTCACAAAAAAACCTGTATCCAGAATATATAAATGACTCTTATAATTTAGTAATACAGAAACAGAAACTCTCCAAAAATAGCAAAAGATTTGAATGGGTTCATCACAAAAGAAGATATATTGATATGCCAATAAGCACTTGAAAAAAGTGCTCATCATTAGTCATCCAGGAAATGTAAATTAAAGCTGCAATGGGATATCACTACACACCCAGTAAAATGGCTAGAATTAAAAATACTGACAATATTGAGCGTTGGCAAAGATGTGGAGCCATGAGGATTGTTATACATTGCTGTTAGAACAATCAAAAGGTACAAACACTTCTTGGAAAACTGGAAGTTCTTTACAAAATTTAACATACACTTCCCCTATGGCCCAGCAATTCAACTCCTAGGTATCTCCCCTTCTTCACAAAAAATAGATGTTCTTACAAAAATTTGTACTTGAGTATACAGCAGCTTATTTTTAATGGCCGGAAACAGCCATTATGGTATATTCATATAATGAAAAGTTAAACAACAATGAAAATAAATGAACTACTGATACACGCAAAATTGTGAATGAGGCTAAAATAATTACGGTGAACAAAAGACATCAGACACAAAAGAGTACATGCTATAAAACTCCATTTTATGAAATTCTAGAAAAAGTAAAAACAATTTATAATAATGGGCAGCAGATCAGTGCAGTGCATATCTGAGGTTTGTGGTATGGGTGGAGACTGACAGAGTATGGGTAAAAGTGAACTTTTGGGGATAATGACATATTCTATATCTTAATGGTGGAGCTTACATGATTGTATATACTTGTCAGAACACATCAAAATGCACACTTAAAATGGGATATTTTATTGTGTGTAAATTTTATCTCAACAAAGTTTATTTCTTAAAAGTATATGTAGAAAAATAGAAACATACACCCAGAAGTACATAAATAAGGGTTGTTATGCCTAGATGATAGAACAATGAGAAGTTTTTTACTGTCTTTATTTTGCTTTTCTGTGTAATTCAGTTTTTCCAATATAATTATATATAGTGTTAGTAAAATACAAAATAATTATATATAGTGTCGGTAAAAAAAAATTAAAATTAAAGTGACATTTGTTAATTAAGAAAAAGTTATGACAGGCTGGGTGCAGTGGCTGATGCCTGTAATCCCAGCACTTTTGGAGGCCAAGGTGGGCAGAACACTAGAGACCAAGGGTTCGACACTTGCCTAGCCAACATGATGAAACCCTGTCTCTACTAAGAATATAAAAATTAGCTGAGTGTGGTGGTAGGCACCTGTAATCCCAGCTACTTGGGATGCTGAAGCAGGAGAATCGCTTGAACTCAGGAGGTGGAGGTTGCAATGAGCCAAGATTGCACCACTGTACTCCAGCCTGGGCGAGAAAATGAGACTCCGTTTCAAAAAAAAAAAAAGGTAATGTCATTTTCATAATTTTCTCATTCTCTCATGGGTTCAAGTACAGGCTTATTCACCTCTTAATCACCTACTGAACCCAGTGCCCCCAATAATATTTGGTGAATTAAATTGAAATGTTACTTTCACTCTGGTTATTATTCCCATGTAGATAGCCTACGCTGCTTCCCCTTAATAATAATTTAGGTCTCCGTTTCATTCAGTTCTGCCTGATTTTAGTTATATCTTTTCTTCTGCTAGCTTTCAGGTGAGTTTGCTCTTGTTTCTCTAGTTCCTCTCGCTGTGATGTTAGATCATTAATTTGAGATCTTTCTAACTTTCTGAGGTAGACATTTAGCACTCTAAACTTTGCTCTTAACACTGCTTTTGCTGCATCCCAGAGATTTTGGTATGTTGTATCTCTGTTTTGATTTATTTCAAAGAATTGTTTTATTTCTGCCTTAATTTCACTGTTTACCCAAAAGTCATTCAGAAGCAAGTTAATTTCCATGTAACTGTGTGGTTTGGAGAAATCTTCTGGTATTAATGTCTATTTTTATTCCAGTGTGGTCTGCGATTATGGTTGGTATGATTTTGATTTTTATGAATGTATTGGGACTTGCTGTATGGCTGAGCATGTGGTTGATCTTGGAGTATGTTTTATGTGCAGTTGAGAAGAATGTATATTCTGTGGTTGATAGGTGGAGTATTCTGAAGATGTCTATTAGGTTCAATTGGTCAAAAATTTTATTTAAGTTCAGAATTTCTTTGTTAGTTTTCTGCCCCTATGATCTGTATAGTGCTGTCAATGGGGTATTGAAGTCCTCTACTGTTATCATGTGGCTGTATAAGTCTTTTCATAGGTCTGAAAGTAGTCGTTTTATGAATCTGAGTGCTCTAATGTTGGGTGTGTATGTATTTAGAATAGTTTAGCTTTCTTGTTGAATTGAGCCCTTTATCATTATTTAATGCCCTTCTTTGTCCTTTTTAACTATTGTTTATTTAAAGTGTGTTTTATCTGGTATAAGTATAGTGACCCCCCTGCTCTTTTTAGTTCCATTTGCATAATAGATCTTTCTTCAACTCTTTACTTTGAACCTATGAGTGCCATTATGTTAAGTATGACATGAGTTTCTTGAGGAGAGCAGATGGATGGGTCTTATTTCTTTAAGCCATCTTTCAGATCCACTTATGAAGCATAGCTTGGCAGGATATAAAATTCTCTGTTGGAATTTATTTTCTTTTAGATTGCTGAAAATAGGCCCCAAAGTCTCCTGTCCTGTAAGGTTTCTGCTAAAAAGTCCTCTGTTAGCCTGATAGCATACTCTTTGAACATAATCTGACCTTTTTTTCTAGCTACCTTTAAGGTTTCTTTTCTTTCTTTTTTTTTTCAGGGCTGACCTTGGGCAGTCTGGTGACTACAAACCTTGATGATGTTCATTTGCATAGCATCTCCTGGGTGTTTTCTGGATTTCTTGTATCTAGGTGTCTACCTCTAGCAAGATTAGGAAATTTTCTTGAATGATTCCCTCAAATATGTTTTTCGGGTTGCTTACTTTTTCTCTTTTTCTCCAAGAATGCCAATAATTCATAGGTTTCATTGCTTTACATAATCCCATATTTCTCAAAGACTTTATTTTTAAAATTTATTATTATTATTATTATTATTTGTTGTTGTTGTTGTTGGACTGGGTTAGTTTGAAAGTCTGGTGTTCCAGCTCTGAAACACTTTATTTTGCTTATTGTAATCTACTGATAAAGCTTTCAATTGTATTTTGAAATTCCTTGAGTTTTTCAATTCCAGAAGTTCTGAATGATTTCTTTTTAAAATGTTTATATCATTCTTCATTTCCTGAATTGCTTTAGAAGTTTCTTTGTTGATTTAAACCTTGTCTTGGAGCTTGTTGAGCTTCCTTGCAATCCATGCTTTGAGTTCTTTATCTGTCATTTCTGAGTTTCCATTTTGGTTAGAGACCACTGCTGGAGAACCAGAGTGATCCTTCAATGGTATCACTACATTCAGATTTTTTATAGTGCCAGAATTCTTGTGCTGGTTCCTTCTTATATAGAGACGCTGACAGTTCCAATTTTTGTTAATATTTTTATACAGGTAGGGTTTTTTCTTCTTATATCTTTCCTTATTATATTGGGACTTTTTTCTTTCCCTTTCCTTTTCCCCATTTCCCTAGCAGGTGGAACTGTAAAGAATGTTGGGCAGGACCTTTTGGCTTTGCTTCTCTAGCCCTAATGCACTCCTTTTGGCATGTTTTAAACTTGGCTATGTGATTTGGCCTAAAAGCTAGTAGATGGCACTTATGAGTAGGAGCCAGTTGTGGCCGATGTGACTGAGTATATACTTGATCCTTGTTTACCGGGAGATGCTCTCTGTTGCCTTAGGCAATGAGCTGATCCAAGGAATGCACAGCAGTCTGAGCTCCCTGCTCAGTTCCAGGGGGAGAGGGAGGGAAGATGAGTGGGAAGGCCTACCTACAGGCCCCCCAATGGCAGGTACAAGCATGAATGTGGAGGAAGAATCTAGTGGGAAGCCACCTACCACCTAGAAGTATACCTAAGACTGGCACTGGAAAACTTCCTCAGCCCCAAGGAGGCAGGGGTGGAGATGGGACCTAAACTTTTAATCAAGGAGAGTGGGTGCTCCAGATTCCTGGAGATCTGCCTGGCCATGGGGAGGAGAAGGCCCTGCTGTACAACAGTTTCTGAACAAGACAGGTGGGGTAGCTCAGGCTGCTGAACCAGGCAAGAGGGTACTCTAAATGCCTAGGGATCAGCCTGGGTATGGAGCAGAGAGGGGCCCCCTCTACCAGGATCTCTGCACAGCAGGACTGAGAAAGCTCAGGTTGCTGAACCATGCAAGCAGATGCTCCAAATGCCCAGAGATCTGTTTAGGTGATGGGATTATTCATACCCCAAACCTCAGCATCACACAATACATACATAAAACAAACCTGCACACATACCCCTGAATCTAAAATACAAACTGAAAATATAAAAATAGAAATAAAAAAAAAATTTAGAACCTTCTCAATCCATGCTCTTACTCTGGGCCTCCCCTGTTTTCCTCCACAGTCAGTTAGCTTCATAGCTCTGCCAGATGTGTTCACAGAAAACCAGAGCTGGACAGCCAATAAACCAGTAAGAAAGGATTTTACTCAGTAACTATCATTATAAAAAAAAAAAAAAAAGGTTTCTGTGTAGAACTGGACTCCATTCTGAATACAACAAGGAAAAGTGCAATTTATAACCAAGGAGCAGGGTGGGAGTCAGTGGAGAGAAAATTATTTAAAAGGAACATCAGGATAAGGGGAATTCTAGCTAAACTCATCTTACAGGATTCCTGCTGAAGGCAGGCCAGGGTGATATTATCTGGGGAATGGAGAGGGCTGGGGAATTTGATCAGATAGCAAGGGAGGAGCATTATCACTAAACGGACTTAGCAGGAACCTTGCTCTGAGGACAAGGCCTAAGGAGGAAGCCAAGACCAAAAAAAAAAAAAAAAAAAGGCTTTGAGGATCCTGAATAAAGTGGAGTTGAGAGGAATCTTTGTCAGGCGTCTTTTCTCATTCCACATCAGATTTCAGGTGCCTGCCCATGGATGACAACTTTTTCTCCCAGGGCCTGGATGTGCTCCTCACTGGTGAGAGAATGCATCCTTCTTTAGGATCTTCATACAGACTCCAGAGCAAAGGGAGTGCACCCTTTGTGCAGTTTTCTCCTCCTATTCCCTTCACTCCTTGCTGGGTCCTCCCCTCCTTTGGCTGAGTCCTACCATCCTTTTTTGATCCTAGGAGGAATTCTTTCACTTGCCTAGAAAGTTAAATGATACAGAAGACTTACTTGGTTCTTCTCGCTTTCTCCTCTGCCTGCAGGCAAAGAAGTTTACATTTGCATCACAGGCCTTTGGTGAGTGACTGCACCAAGAAAAAGTAAACAAAGTATCTGGTCTATCTTATAAGCATAGGAAGTTTTTTCTGACAGGGGCAACCCTGGTAAATTGTGTCATGGACAATGGATGTGTTCTCAGCAGAGGGAGCAACCGTCTAGCACACTGGGAAACAGAAAGCAGGTCAGTTGCAAAGGTTTCCTAAATGTCTTACCCTATTACTTCACGGTGCCTCCTCCAGTGTTATTTGTCGTCGCAGTGTATTAGTCTGTTCTCACATTCCCATAAAGAAATGCCTAAGACTGGGTAATTTATAAAGAAAAGAGGTTTAATTGGCTCATGGTTCTGCAGGCTGCTCTTAAGGAAGCATAGCAGCTTCTGCTTCTAGGGAGGCCTCAGGAAACTTTCAAGCATGGCGAAGGCAGAGGGGAAGCAGGCATGCCTCACATGGCTGGAATAGCAGGAAGAGTGAGAGAGCAGGGAGGTTCCACACACTTTTAAACAATCAGATCTCATGAGAACTATATCACGAGACAGCACCGAGGGGATGGTGCTAAACCATTCATGAAGGATCCCATGATCGAATCACCTCCCACCAGACCGCACTGCCAACACTGGGGATTGCAATTCAACATGAGATTTGAGTGGGACAGCAGATCCAAACCATACCACGTAGCCTTTGAATAGATCACCTCAAAGAACTGATGAAACATTGGCACTTTTAAAGAATGTGGTCAGAGGCATTACATTTCAGCACAACCATGCTCCTAGGATGAATTAGGGGGATGCCACAGGGGCTGAAGGGTGGTGAACAGGAGGCGGCATCATCCCAGTGGTACTAAGCTGCTGGTGCAGACAGGACTGAAAGCTGTGACTACAGAAACTACCGTTCAGGGCTAGATAAACTCTTTTCCAGGTGTACGGAAGTTTCCCAGGCACATATTTAACAGGTGAGGTGGAGTTACCTGTATTTTGAATCTCTTCCAATACCATGCACTGCCTTCTTGATTCTAAATATGTACCTGTGTGTAGAAGAAGGCAAGAAAATACAGTCATCTGTATAGGACTCATATAACAGCATATAGAACAGTTGCTAAATAATTTTCAATTGCTTTAGTTCTTACGGAAAAAGACAAACTTAAACAATTCTAATGGGTAAATCTGTGGTATTTGAAATGCTCCAGGCCTAGCTAGGTTAACTGTCATACCCCATGTTGGAGAAGAGCATTTATAACTTATGAAATGGGTCTTAAGAGGTGAGAAAATCACTTTAATCCCACGGTAAGTGTTCTCCATAAATGAGTGTTCAAGACTGCAGAAAGCATTAAAAGGAGAGAGACACAGCACAGTCAATGGATCATACCAAAGTTGAATAAAACGTTTGGATAGTGAAATTTCCCCTCTTTTTCTTTGTATTATTTATTACATTTAAAGGAACAGCTTTTTTAACATGCCCTGTCTATTCTCAGTATAACACGCAATACACTGGAACTTTCAACTTAAATATTTGCTGATTAGAGCACTCTTTGAGACTTTAGTATGTGGTCTCTTTCCTTTCAACTCAATGTTTGCTTGTGTAAGAGGCAGGTACAAGTTTAATTAAGTGTCATCAATGAGATTACCGTTTGTAAGTTCTTAGGTATAAGATTGAAGAATATATTCACTCATATAAAAACTGTAATTTTACCTGCAATATATGGCCTTAGCAATTAAATAAGATACTTTTAGTCAAGAATTTTAGTGACATGAGGACAAGAAATCCATTCATTCTAAAAAGAAGAGCAATATAGAATCATACAAATTTTAAAATCTAAAAAAATTTTAAATCCATTTTTGCTTATATAAAAGGTTTGTTTAGTATTTTAGTAAGTCAGGCTCACCTTAGCATTAGCTCTCAAGATAGATAAGAATGTTATTACGTGGGTCAGGTGTGGTAACTCACACCTGTAATCCCAGCACTTTGGGAGGCCAAGGTGGGCAGATTACCTGGGGTCAGGAGTTCAAGACCAGCCTGGCCAACATGGTGAAACTCTATCTCTACTAAAAATACAAAAAATTAGCCAGTGTGGTGGCAGGTGCCTTAATCCCGGTTACTCGGGAGGCTAAGCAGAAGAATCACTTGAAACCAGGAGGTGGAGGTTGTGGTGAGCCAAGATTGCGCCATTGCACTCCAGCCTGGGCAACAAGAGCAAAACTCTGTCTCAATAAATAAATAAATAAATAAATAAATAAATGAAATCAATAAGAAAAAAAAAGAATGTCATTACATTAAAAAAATAAAAAATATATATATATAATTTGCCCATCTAAACCTATTTATTTTGGAGGATTTTGGAAGTGGTAAATATAAAGTAAGATGGTCTTCAGCAGCCTTCCCTAAGAAATAAAAATAAATGTGTGCTTTTAAAATATTATAATTCTTGTATTTCTGAAATTACAGAAGAATATTTGAATTTGTTCATTAAACTAATGAGATAAATCAATTTGATATGTTGATAACTTAAATGTGTAATTTTCATTTTAATCAAATTTATGAGTTCTCATTCTGAGTGTATAATAAGTAGCTATTCTGGGATTGATTGGCACTTTGGGAAGGGGAAAATAGGATAAGGCTAGAGAACCTTGAGACTATGGTGACTATTTGTTACCTCTGCCCAGAAAAAGCTGTCATCAACAGTCTATTCCCTGAATAATGGTCTGTTACCAAGAAGGACCTGTCCAGCTCTAGGATTCTGGACACTTCAATTAAATTATACTCACTGGTGGAACAGAACAGCTACCCTGAATACTCTACGTTATTCTGTCTAGTTCATACTCTCCTACCTGTTGGGATTTTTGAGGTAGCACAGTAACCATTACCACTCTGATCTCTACTGAGGATCTGAACAATTGAGAATTAAGACAATTAAATTAGGGAGATGAAGACTAAGGCACAAGTGTTGTCATGTGGCCCATATCCTCAGGCAAATGCGCTTCTTAATACTGAGCCTAAGAAGTCATCCAGGGCAGCTGGGGACAAGGCACAGGTTGGGAACAGAGAAGGCCTGGTCTTCCTTCCTATTCTTCTCTCCCTCACAAAGCCTGTCCCTGTATGGGAAGTCCTGGGAATGCTTATTTCTTACAGGCAACTCATCCTAAATGGAAGTGTCTGGACTAATGTGCTCAGACTCTCCTTCCAAAATCACCAGATGGGTCACTGCGTCTCTCCAGAGATGGAATGATTAAGAAACACAGAAACAAACTGATGTTTTTCCAGAGGGAAGGATACGTTAGGATGGACCCATCCCCTCACACTATCCTTGGGAAGGCTATAGTCAAGAGTGTCCTATATAAAGAGTTGAGGGTGTGCGATGGTCCCATTTTCATTGTTTAATCCAGGAAGGATTAAAATGGGGGAAGATGCATAATGTGGACTCCAAATCCTGCTCTTGTGAAGGCTCCCCTGAAGGTGCTTTTATCATGTTTCTTCCCACTCAAAAAAGCATGGAAATGCATCCCCATAGCCTACTTGCTAAGGGTCAAGTGCGGCTTCTACACTAGCATTTCCCCCACTTTCCTCTCATGATTCTGCTGCACCAATTTGCATGGCTCTGTCTCCTCTCCCATAAAATAAACTAGCCGACCTCTGCAGAACCACCCAGTTCTCACAGAAGGTGTGTCTTACCTGGAGGCAGGGTTAGAATCCTTTGAAATTGGTGGCATGTACGTACATTTTTGTTGAGAGAGGGTTTGTGGCTTTCATTAGATTTTTCAAAAGATCTGAGCTTCAAAAGGAAAACAACCCTGCTCATCACAGTTTCTGACTCAGATCAGGGACTGATCCTGCTGCGTAGCACAATATGCTTTCCCAAAACACCGTCTGTGTCAAATACTTTCACCTGGACAACTTTCTCATATGGAAACACGTCAAAGCTTCTGCCTTTCATCACAGGAGCAGGGAGGTATTCTGCATGTTCTGATCACTTGAGGTGTCCCTCTACCTTGCTCAGCTGCAATCCTAGCTTCACTTCTCATTGCCTCTCACTGCCACAGGATGGGCCTGACTCGCACCCCAACAAATGCCACCAATCCCCCAGCCCAGGTTTTAGTAATTTTCAGCAGCCCTGCTGGCTGAATTTCTTAGTAAATCTAGATAAGCACTTTTACCAGTAGGGACCAGGGTGAATTCCAGTGGTAGTGAATTTCCCCTAGAACTGTAAGTGCTGGACATACGATAGGCACTTTGGCTGAGGCAGGGTCCACCTCAAGTTCATAACACCTTCTAGTAGATCAGAAATACCTGCTTGTTTGTGGATTCATTTTTTGACACAGGGAAGACAGTAAACCAAGGTTTATCCAGGCTCTCCATGTATTTTGGAACTATGAAAAATTCCTAGACTGGTCCTACTGGGCTGCTTTCTTTAAACGTCTCTTCAAAGCTTGGTCTATAAAAGCAGTAGCCAAGTTATTGCAGAGAGCTTAAATCTGCACTTTTCTCCTCATCAGTTTCTAAAATTCCTTATTTTCCACTGAGCTCTGAAGATTACCAGAAGAACTCTTACGATAACATTTTGCACTTCTTTCTGTATAATCTCAAGACAAAAATGAAACTGTCTGTGGAAATCTAAAAACAAAGGAAAACACGACCAAAAAAAGCATGTTCCTACCTTCAAATGATGAAGCCAAGACCTTAGCAACTTTTTATTCCCCCATTTTAAAAGTACTTAATTCTGGAAAAAAAATAATTGAAGAAATTTTCAATTTGAATGTTCATTTGAATTTAAGAGACACATTGGGATGGGAAGGAAATAAAGGGACATAAACATGAAATTTCATTCAAACCATTCTCGCAGGCTCTCCGACTCTCTCCTTGTTCTTACTTCCTCACTTGATGTGAAGTTTTCATTTAGAGTCAAATCTTAATTTATAAGGAGCACATGCTGAAACTATAATTTGTGGTTTTCTTCTCTATTTCCCTTTCTTCTATCTTTTCTTTCCTCTTGCTCTTTGGTTCCTCTTCTGACTAACTCACCAGAAGTCTAAATTATTTGGTTTTCACTTAATTTCATTTATTTATTTTTTTGAGATAGGGGCTCACTCTGCCACCCAGGCTGGAGTACAGTGGCACTATTATATCATAGCTCACTGCAGATTCAATCTCCCGGGGTCAACCCATCTTCCTGCCCCAGCCCCTGAAGAGCTGGGACTGTAGGCATGTGCCATCACACCTAATGTTTTTATTATTATTATTATTATTATTATTATTATTATTATTACTGTAGAGATGGAGTCTCACTACATTGCCCAGGCTGGTCTTAAACTCCTGGGCTCAGGCGATCCTTCTGCCTTGGCCTCTCAAAGTGCTGGGGTTACAGGTGTGAGTGTCCACAGTTGCCCTAATTATTTAGTTATTAAATTGTTTAGTCATTATTATTTTTACTCAGTATATAGAAAGGTTGTTTTTTTTATTATAGTTACCCTTGAGGGGTGTCCCAAGCTTTTTTTTAGCCACAGCCAAGAGAAAAATATACTGGCTCTGCTGCTTAGCCAGATTGATTCTTTTCTCACCCACCTCATGGACAGAGAGAGAGTTGCTCCCATCCACTTTCCAGAAAACAAGGCTGCTGCCTAAGCTCATTCTGATAATGGTACCAGGAACTTACTCTCAGCTAAATGCAGGAGAGACAAGCTCAGTCTTGTCACTGAACAGAGCTGGTGGCTTCCATGGAAGTTGCTCTGCACTCAGAATAACCTCCAAACTTACACCCCACCCCGCCAATGCACACTCCTATTCCTGGCCAAAGCCCACTTGGACTCATAATTTGGGACTTGGAAGGTTCTGAGGGAGTATCATTTACCCTACATTCTCAGGAATGCATCTAGTAATAACTTCCTCACCCTAAGCAAGCGAGTCAGGCATAGTTGAACTTGGAACATTTTCAAATCACAATGTTCTTACTCTAAGCTGAAGTCTTTAAAAATCTCATTTGAATCAAAGTCATGAATTTTGCCTTACAGAAGTGATAAATTATCTTGTCTCCAAATCATGCCATGTAAAAAATTATCTGAATTTCTTAACTCAATAAAATAGGTAATAAATTAAATTTGCTTGCTTACCAAGTTTATGTCAGTTTGCTTAATTAGACTAATAATTGCCATTCACTAGAAATTTTGGTAGGTTAAGCAAATTATCCTCTTCTGTTTTCATTTCAGTGGTTTAGTAGAAAAGGAAAATCAGTTGAGAGGTCTTAAGTTACACTCAAATAACAGAAAAAAAAATTCAAGGGATTTCAGAGTAGAAATGTTGATGTACATTCTTAGCTAAAAAGAATCCACTTATGAAAATATTTTTAGTGGTCTATGAAGCATCATTAAGTTTAAAAGGATACTCTTGGATAAAATTGAACTATCATCTTGCAATGCACAACTTCATTTGTATCATTGTTATTGCACTGATTTTTAATTCAATATTTCTACGTAAAGAGAAAGAAGTTTCACTGAGTTATACGACATTCTTAGAGCTTAATCTCTATTTTTGTAGCTGCATAACATTTCCAAACCCACTTAATGTAGATAATGACAAAGTAAAGTTAGTCATGAAACTTCCCATTACAAACTGTGCATCTTGTGGTGCGAATAAAGTTTTAAATTCTTTTCCATAGTTTTCTCAGATATCGAATTTGATGCATTTAAAGATGATGTGATTTTTCGAAGTGGATGCCAAGTGTGACTAGTATCTAGCCAAATGATATTTTTCAGCCTAAAGAGGTATTTACATAAAGGGGCTTATAAGAATGTATCCTCTGTGCCATGTTATAACAAGAAAATTGTAAACATGCTGTGCAGATGTCAGCTTGAACTTACAAACTTACTCCTTCCCAGGCTACATTGTGCAGCTCAGTGCAGTTCTGGAGCTCCTTGGATTCTCCTATCTGTAGCTAAAGTTCAGCTATAGCTATGAGAAGAGTGCTTTTAAAATATCCCATTTCAGACCTGTCTCTAGGAAAAAGAATGGTGAATGATCTCCAAGTGGGCTGATTGGACATGGATTTCACTACGTTCAGAATTTAGACACAACTTGGAGAGTTCTCCAAATAGCTTATTGCAACTCCCTTGCTATGGAGGTCCAACATTGCTAGGTAAAATCAAAGGACAACAGTAGATTCAAGCATGCAGTTGTGCATAATCTATTCTTCTCATTTGCAAACTGAGAAACAAAACATAACCTGGTTGTCTGGATTGTTATGATTGGAAGTTCATTCTTTAATAGTACACCCAGTGGCTGCTTAATATCCTGATAAACTGACTGCACTCAAAGCCAAGATTGTATCAGCACATGAGTTTGCTATGCAAATCTGTAAACGCTGCTAAGGTTAATAAGCTTCAAGGTTAGAACACTCATAAACCTCGTTCTGCTCAATCATATCAGAATCAAGGTTGTGGTATTGAAAAACCTTGTACTTTAAAATCATAGACCTTAAGAACTTTGTGTTTAAAGCCGTGTCAGTGACTACCAGATCAGAATAAACGAGCTGTACTCTGGGATAGATCAGAATGCTGGGCATGGTGATGCAGCCTGCTTCAGTCTAGGAGCCATGGAATGCTTTTTCTCCTCTAATAGAGCTAGTCATAATCTTTCCACTTGTTTTAGAACCAAGAAAAACCCTGTTCATTTAACCAACGTGATAGATATAAGGTCTGCTCACACGTTGTTTGGTCAGACCAATTTCCAGACTTCCAAATGCAGGTCTTTCTTGTCCCACAAGTGTAATGAATTTAGCTTCATCTTTTACTTGCTTTTGTATTCTTATTAGCATTTATCCTATGAAATGTATTTTTTTGGTCAGAATTTGATGTGCTTGTATTACTAGGTAGACAAAAAGCTTGGAACATTAAGATCTGTTTGCTATCAAGCCAGTCTGAACTCTTAAATCTCTCTGAACCATTGCTCAAATATAAATGAAGGTTAATGTTCACACATCTGTTATTATGACCAAATGAATAAAAATGTAGAAACACTTTGTACATTAAAGTAGTTACAAATGTTAGTTATTATTATTACAGTATGTCAATGCATTTACTGTATTTTTCTTTTAATTACCTCACAGAACGAAAACTAATGCAGCAGCAATGGAGATTGTGAAAATACATACAGATTTAAAAATTCGTACCTAAAGAAAAATCAAGATAAAAAGGAAAATTAAGCATTAAATGGAACTCTGTAGTTACTAAAAGTAAGAAAAGACAAAACAAAATACCAACAGACTCTCTACATTACTTCTCCCAACAACTGTTTCTTTATTGACAAACAATCTCCCACCTGGAGTTTTATTTGTTTTATACTGATGAATCCAAAATATAATCAGTTTATTTCTCAATAAAGAATAATAGGTAATTAACAAAGGTATATTTATTAATCCTTTTTAATAAAAATGAATATACACCAAGTGGCAGTATTTTAGAGCTTATTCTCAATTATAAAAATACTTAAATTACCTTATAAATGTAGAAAAAATATTTTAAAAGAGTATTTGAAAAATAAAAAAGCTAACAAATAATTCTTGAAGAATTTATATGTAATAAGTTATATACACATTTCATTAACTTATTGGTGGATATCTCACTTTGTTAATATTTCATTTGAATAGGAATCTAGGCATCTATTTTTACTTAGCACTATTATTCATCCTGGAGTGGGAGAACTATTTCTTTGATTCTGTGTATTGCTCTCTGCCGTGATTTTTTTTTCACCGATAAAGTTAAGTGATTGTCATAAAATTCTGCATCATCTATCATTTGTTGCCAAGAAAATACAGTCTTTTAACAGCTGTACTCATTTAAAATCATATTAACTTTGAATTCTCCCCGCTAAAGTATGGAAGGTTATTCACATAGATTTTATTTAGCTATTGTTGTCTGCTATGATCTCTGGAATGCTTTATTTATATATTACATAATAAAATATATTATTATTTATCTTTGATATAAAGCAGCTTACCTATTACTTTTGAAGTAGATACTATTTTTCAAGACCCTGGAATTAATTTACCTGAAAAAATATGTAAAAATACGTACATAGAAAAAACATGTAACGTTTGAAAACTATCCATTTTAAAACATTATTCAAGGGCAGGTATGGTGGCTTACACCTGTAATCCCAGTACTTTAGGAGGCTGAGGAAGTCAGATTGCTTGAGCCCAGGAGTTCCAGTGCAGCCTGGTCAACATAGCGAGAACCCATCTGTACAGAAAAAGATAAAAATTACCTGATTGTGGTGGTGTACACCTGTAGCAGCTACTCAGGGGACTGAGATGAGAGGATCACTTGAACCTGGGAGGTTGAGGATGCAGCAAGCCATAATCTAGCCTGGGTGACAGAGCAAGACCCTGTCTCAATAAAATAAAATAAAATAAAAATAAAAACATTATTCACCATCTATAATACCTGTTCACATTATTCTAGATGATGAAATGGATATATCAATATGCATAAAGGTAACTCCTAATCTCAAAGAATATACATTTTATTTAAGGAGATAAGACCAATGGATACAAAATTATTAAAGAATAATATATCAAATGCCATGATCTAGAGTAAAATTAATTTGAATTCAAATGAACTATTATAAATGTTTAAGTCAGCATTTTGTCACTATTTTAAAGCAAGAGACTCAGTTGGAAAGAAAAAAATCCATTGAATGAAAAGAAACAACTCCTAAATCATACTGAAAGTGTTAAGATTTTGATCCTGTTATATGCCACAGGAAATTACATTCTACAGTCCATCTGATAATTATCACTGTCTTTAAAAATCTTTAAGCTATCTAAGAAAGTATTCTTTGAGGAATAAAATCTTACTGATTGGTAAAAAAAAGTTTTTCTGATTAAAAATGAAAAACATTAGGGTTTAACATTATGTAACCTCTTCCAGTGGACTAGTTTTATAACATTGATTCTCAAACTTTACAAATCATCTTAAAATGCAGATTACTGGTCCTAGAACCATAGACCTATCAAATCAGAATCTCTGGGGGATGAGGGGGGAGTTCTCATCTATTTGCCTAACTGTGAAGCACCCTGGGGATTCTGATTTAGTTACTCCAGGAAAACATGCAGAGAAACAAAACTATGAGAAGTGAAAAAATTTACAGATGACACAACTCTTATAACTTAAAAGAATAAACATTATCTAATAGTTTACAAGCTAGGAAAACTGTTTTATTTAATGGATATAACTAGAAAGCTTCATTCAACTTTTTGAGAATATATTTCCTTCTTAAACACACATACATGGAGATTTACAAATGTTTGACCACATTCAATATCATATGGGTTATAGTGGTGTCTACAACAAAATGAAGGAACAATTAAAAGACACATTAGAAGTATGCTTAGAAAATTTAAATTATACTTTTAGATAATGAATTTATTAAAGAATACATAGTAAGGAGAATTAGAAAATATCTAGAACTGAATGAAAATTATATATATTGAAATGTGTAGAATATAGCTTCAACAACACTTAGGAAAAATAAATAGCCCGAAACTCTTAAAAAAGAAAAAAAGGCTAAAACTTAATGTCAAGGTTAAGACATTAGAATAAAACAAAAAGAATTGATCCAAAGAAAATGAGAATAATGAGAGGATTTTTTAAGAGCAGAAATTAAAGAGAGAAACTATATCATAATTGAAATCAACATGATTGGTTACTTGAAAAGGAAATAATAAAATAGACAAATCTCTGGTGAAACTGGTCTAGAGAAAAATAGATGGCACAGAACATACACACACATGTACACACATGTGAGCATGCATACATGTAAGCTCATTTGCACATAAGTATTTTAACACTGAAAAAGGACAATATAGCATTAAAATATCAGAGATCAAAAAGATATGAGAATCACATAACGATTTTATACCTATTAAAAGTAAAACTTAGAACTTGGGGAGGGATAACATGGGGAGAAATGCCAGATATAGGTGATGGGGAGAAAGGCAACAAGCCACACTGCCATGTATGTACCTATACAACAATCTTGCATGTTCTTCACATGTACCCCAAAACCTAAAATGCAATAATATATATATACTTAGAACTTAGCTAAAATACATAGATTCTGGGAAATATTATTAAGAAAGATTGGCTTGTAATTGCTGCTGGAATATACAGAAAGACTCACATTTTAATTTAAGAATACGCAGCATGTGCAAAATTAGATGACACTTGTCTGCTCACTAGCACACAACTTGATACACAATAGGAGGCCACAAAATAGGTGTTTGGATGATACAGGAGTTCTGTAAAAATATTTTTTGAAGAAGATTGAATTTGGAGAAAATGCTTCTTTTTTAGTTTATCAAAGCAAAACAATAGAGAACACACCAGAATATTGATATTTCAGCATGGCCTTTTATGTTGCAAGGAACAGAGATTAGCTCAAGAAAAGAGGATTGGGGTGAGGTTATTGCAAGAATGTGCACATAATGGGTGCAATGGAGCTCTGGTCAGACCCAAAACTAGTCTTCCCTCTCTCAGACCATGTGCATTAGCCTCTGCTCCTTTATGGGCACTGTGCCTTTCTCCAAATGGACCCACTTCTTCATCACTTCTGTTTGAACATATCCAATGATGGCGGCCTCATTCCTGTATAAGCTATTGGAAATTTCCTTGTGAGTGGCTTGCTTCAAAGGACTCAAAGTCTGATCGCTCCAACTTTCTTGTTTTTTAAATTATTTTAAACCAGAGCTATAGCCAATGATTATGGTTTCGCTGAACTTAGGGTTCTTGTGAATTTTCATCCAAAGACGTGGGAAAACAAGGCAGGGTCATGTGGTTAAAAACATAGCACCTGGGTTGGAAGGGTTGTGTGAGGGGAAGTGACATCCCCCAGAAGTGTATGTGGGTGGGCAGGTATCCCAACATATATTTACAATAATCTTCTGTTGTAAATCTGCAATCAATCCAGCCTAAACTTAAAGGTTAAAAATCTTAAAAAGCAAAAAATACCATCTGGTTGGTATATTATAAGCATTTACTGAGAAATTGTTTTTTTTAAAAAATACAATTATGCTCAAAATTGAATGTCACATTCACAGTATATCACTACTCCCTCTCTTCATCTCGCCTCTTTCCAAATATTCAATAAATTTACTAAAAGTTCTGTTACATTTAGTCTTATTTTCCAACTTTTCCTTCCCTCCCACCTCCTTCCTTCTCACTGACCTCTTTGGCGGAATCTATAGCTGGGCTCTATGGGACTTAGGGCCCAAAGAAGGCACACAGTTCTTATTCCCTACCTAGCTAGGTCTAAACTGCCTTAGTCTAAAAGAGACCAGATGCCTTGCTTTGTACTTACTGGGAGGACTATTTTTAAATACTAAAATGAGAAAGAAGAGAAATCAACATAGAGTTGAAAATCCCAAAGCAGACCGGTCCCAAAGAGGTTATTCAGCCAGTTGCTGATAAATGTGACATCAGCTGTAGTGAGGATGTACTTGGACAGGATACTGGCTTTTTTTCACTCAGCATTATCTTTGACTCCCACTATGAATTGAGAATGACACAAGGCACTGAGTTACACAGGAAAGTCCCTGCTCTCAAAGAACTTTCCCCAGCAATTGAAGTATATATGGACCAAGTTACTACAATGTCCATATAGAAACAAAAGTTTGTACATAGTACAGTGGCAGCTTAAAAGATCTGGAAACAAGTTCTTTGGCATTCAGGAAAGGTTTCACCAAGCTGTTATCATCCTTGGTATTTGAAAGATGTGGAAAAATTCTCCAGACAGAGAAGAGAGAAAACGGATAATCTTGGTACAAATAAAATTATGTTCCCACATGCAGAAATACACTGTGTTCTACTGTTTTGATACAGAGTGGCTGGAACTTTTAGGACATATGACAAAGAAAGGGGTAAGAAATGAGATGGGAAATGCAGATGGAGGCCAGATGGAGAAGGATCTGGATAATCAGCCTAAGAAGCTGATTTACCTTACAGTCACCGGAAGATAGCAAAGGTTGAGGATGAGAGAAGATGAGATTTGGATTTGGTGGGATCAGGACAAGAGTAGATCAAAATGAGGAAGAGTCAGCTGGCAGGAAGTCATCTGAGAGTCCTTTCTAACAATTGGACTGAGAACTCAGGAGGGCTGAAACAAAGCTTGGAAATGGGTGAGGTTAGGAGGGGAAAGATTTGGGAGACATTTCAAAGGTAGCATCGCCTAGATTTGTCACACTGGCTAAGAAGAGAAACTCGACATTTATTTAACCTGGGCTTGCTAGCTTGATTGAACAGTGTGGACAGTGCCATCATCTGATCTACTCGTGAAAGAAGGAATGGAGTTGGTGCCGGTTTGGAGAAGTTGAGTTGAGGAGAGGGATGGGTGGGAAGAAAGAACGGCAAATTTGAACAGACTCAGGTAGTGCTTAGAATCAGGCAACCCAACTCTGTGACTATACCAAAAGCCAGTAAATTACACAATTCAAACAAGTGAATTGTAGGGTGTGTGAATTATATCTCAATAAAGCTATGTGTTTCTAAAAAGTCAGGCCAGGGAGAAAGAAACCACAAAAATGACAGGACAAAGAGAATGGAGGGATGTTCAAGGAGGAGGTGCCTACTGCTTATATCTTTTCTTATTTTTTGTTTTGAAAACCCTCACTTCTCCTCTGTTATTCCTAATTCTCTTTCCAACTTCAGGTTTCCTATTTTCTAATCCCTACCATGAAGGACCAGAAATTCACTTTTATTGGAACCCAAATTCTGGTGACTTGGATTCAGTAGCAATGTCACATGTGCTAAAACATCTCATAAAGACAACTTGTGACTAGAGATAAATTGCAATTTTATTTCATTGAGCATGTGCAAAATGTCACAAAAATTTAATGCATGATAGCAAAGCTTAATTTTTAAAAAAGTGATTTTAAGCAAATGTATCAGGGAATCTCAAGTGCTAAACTTTTAATCTGACATTCCAGAACCATATATAAATACTGAAATATTCATTGATTAAAAAATTCTGTATATCAGATAAATTCATGATTCTGAATATTACTCCAGTGACAAAGTATTCATACTGTTACAGAGCAATCAATATGCTCACTACCTGATGTGCAGGGATGCCAATACCATGTGACCAGCTTTTGAGAAAATAAAAGCTTTGTTGTGAATTGGCTGGCAAGGAGAGAGGAGGCATTAGTCGAATCTGTCTCCCCAAGCTGGGCTTTGGGTGAGGTTTTATAAGCATAGTGTAGTGAGAAATGACCTGATTGGCTCTTGCAATGAAGTGATGCCAGGAGGATCCTACCAGCATCCTTTAGATTCTGCCCAGGGGTGATGCCAAGGCTTGATCTGATCAGATCCTGGATCCTGTCACGTGGTGTTTACCTCTTAATTCAGTCCCTACTCCTCAGTCTGAGCACTTAGATTCCTACTATGGTTGCGCATGTGGTTCATCTGGGCATGCTCAGATTATGGGACCTTCAACCCAGGAGTTTAAGGCAACTGAAAAACAATTCACAACTTTGTTATGTAAAAGCCGAACAAAAGCTGGAGGCAGTGGTTTATGCCTGTAATCCCAGCACTTGGGGAGGGTGAGATCACTTGAGGCCAGGAGATCGAGACCAGCCTGAGCAACATGGCAAAACCCTGTCTCTACTAAAAATACAAAAATTAGGTGGCATGCACCTGTAATCCCAGTTACTCCGAAGGTTGAGACATGAGAATTGCTTGAGCCCGCGAGGCGGAGGTTGCAGTGAGCCAAGGTCAAACCACTGGACCCAGCCTGGGGGACGAAGTGAGACCCTATACCTGCTCCCCCCAAAAATAAGTCTGATGCAGTTACAATATAGTCACTGATGTTCAAGGTACAGGAAAAGTTAAATAATTTAATGTATTCATATGTGCTAGAAGGTGACAACAGTGTTTTCCACAAAAGGAACCAAATTATCAAAAGAATAACTTTGAAATAGTACTATACTATAATTTTAAAAGAGAGAATTATGAATTACATATTTGTGTTCCCCTAAATTTGCATGTTGTTTCATAAACCTCAATGGGATGGTAGAAGGAGGTAGGGCCTTTGGGAGTTTATTAGGTTTAGATGCGGTCACAAGGGTAGAGTCCATGAGGAGGTCACTAATGTCTTTTTTTTTTTTTTTTTGAGACTGGCTCTCATTCTTATTGTGCAGCCTGCAGAACAGTGGCTCAATCATAGCTCATTGCAGCCTTGAACTCCTGGGCTCCAGCGATTCTCCCTCCTTAGCCTCCCGAGTAGCTAGGACTACAGGTGTGTGCCACCATGCCTGGCTAATTCCTTGTAGAGATGGAGCCTTGCTGTGTTGCCAGCCTGGTCTTGAACTCATGGCCAGAAAAGATCCTCTCTCCTTGGCCTCTCCAAGTGCTAAGACTGCAGCTGTGAGCGAGCACACCGGCCATTAGTATCCTTATAAGAAAATGATACATGAGCTCTCTCTAGTATCAGGCTGCCTAACAATTCTGGCACCCTGATCTCAGACTTCCAGCTTCCAGACCCGTAATAAATGAATGTTTTTTAAACCACTTAGTCTATAATATTTTTGTTACGGCAGCCCAAATTGACTAAGAGAAGGAATGAGGGGACCGAATTCAGAGTGACTCTTAAAATGCAAGTCAGGGCCGGGCGTGGTGGCTCACGCCTGTAATCCCAGCATTTTGGGAGGCCAAGGCCGGTGGATCACGAGGTCAGGAGATGGAGACCATCCTGGCCGATATGGTGAAACCCCGCCTCTACCAAAAATGCAAAAAAATATCTGGGTGTGGTAGCACACGCCTGTAGTCCCAGCTACTGGGGAGGCTGAGGCAGGAAAACTGCCTGAAACCAGGAGGCGGAGATTGCAGTGAGCCGAGATCCCACCACTGCACTATAGCCTAGGCAACAGTGGGAGACTCTGTCTCAAAAAAAAAAAATTGCAGGTCAAGTCATGGTCAGGATCATATTGCTCTTGTGCTCATAACTTTCCCTTTCTATGACCTTTAAGGCTCTGTGTTACCTCCTTACCTGCCTGACTTGGTCTTGCATTTTCTAGTACCTAAATGATGTGCACCTTATGAAAGAAATGAGTATATACGAACATATTTTTAGTCCAAGCTATGGTTCATTGTTAGAAGCATCTGCATATGCCTCAAATATCTACAAGAAGCTAGGGCAAACAATGAGTAATGCTGAAATTCTATGAATGTATATTTTTATGCAAAAATAATTTTAGATAAAAATAATCTTAGTAAATCCACTTGAATTCTTTTCCATGTGACTGTATGCTTTCTTTCAATGTGCTGTCTTGTTTTCCCCACATATTGATCTTGCTGTGTTGCTTAATTGTTAGCTCTGAGGGCAGAGATCTTTGCCTCATTTTCACAAGTTTTGGCAAACAGATTCAAGAGAGTTCATAACATATGTTGTTGAATGTTCAAGACAATGTGAGGACAAGTCTGAGAGGAAGTACAATATATACAACCTTATTGTACCAGTCCCCACGTATAGTCAGATTTTCTCATTGTGTCCAGTCCTCTCTCTTCAGCAAACTCTGCTGATTAAGTAAATAAATAAGTGAAAGTCATTGGCATTTAAAGTATTTGGAAAAATAAATACCTCAAGATCAGAACATACGCACATGCACACACACACACAAACACACATAAGCACACACACACACACAAACACACACACATGCACACACACACACGCATACACATTTTAATGAGATCTTTCATTTCAGAGTCTGAAGAACATCTGGTTCATTTAGGGACATATATCACAGTCTTAAACACATGAGTGGCTAAAGCCCAGGAGAATTTAACGCAATAGAAAGTGTATCAGCATTATTGGAAATGTGTTTTATTGCAAAATGGTAAAGATTTATGACTGGATCCTGAGGATTAGCAGTATAGTTTTCTCACTTTCTTTTATAAATAAATCATATTAACAATAGTTTTGTGAAAACATCAGCAAGGCACAGCATAATTTTTAAATCACATAATAAATAGTGACTAGAAACATTACTAAACCAATTAAAATTTATATTCAAAATTCCCTAGTAAATGTACCTATAATTATTTTGGAGTCTGTGAAGGTTTCCAGTATTCTGACCTGAATTTAATTGCTGCTTAATGTATTTTGTGCACATCAGCTCAAAATTTTTAAAAGTTTTGCATATATTATTAGTAAATGTATGTTATATTCTCCCAGTTTAGTTGAAAGCATATGAAAATAGGAAGATTAACATAGAAGAAAAGTTTGCTGTGTATTCTTTCGCATCCTAAATTTAACAGGTAAAAATATTGTTTACTTAGGAATTCATTTTTCACAGATAAGTTCTCTGAACATAAATTTTCAAGAGACCTCTAATGCTATCAAGACAAAGCTAGCATCCAGCATCATGGTAATTAAACTAAATGTCCACTGTGGAAAACAGACTTTATGACAGATCATAATGAAAGAAATATTTTAGTATTTGTAACAAGTATTCTGACTACACGTTTTATATGATTTCCTTCTTTGTGAGTTTTAAGAAGATGGGTGGAATTCAAATGCAATCCTTGGAGCCCTGTGGGCGGCAGAGTCAGTAGGTAAGTTTTTCACACTCAGGTTTCCCCGTGTTTTGTGCCCAGCTGAGTTCTGTAAGCATCATCTGTAGGTTTCTTTGCCTCTCACTAAATCTATTTGCTTCTTTTGAGTAAGTATAATACATGATAGAACTAGTGCAATGTTCTTTTAATAATTCTAAATTCAGATAAAAATACTATCTTGTAGCTAGGATCAAATTATAAAGCTGGGAACTCCTGGAAAAAAAATGTGCTAAGCCCCCAAAACAAAAATCCGGGTGCAAGTTACCTCTTGCATGACTTTTCTCATACCCTCTAAGCCTCTCCCATTAGCACTTGCCTCCCTAATTAACATCTGTCATGGGAGGGCACTAGCCAGGAAAGAGATTCTGCATGGAGACTTCCTCTGAGTTTAATTTGGGGATGGGTTCCATTGGCCTCTGTTGTCCAGATACTCTTCAGGTAGTGGTTCTTTCTCTACCCTCTGCCTTGACCAGTTGTAAGCAGGATCAACTTTATAGAGATAATAGACCAAGTATATTCTATCTTGGGGGATATTGGGCTAGCTATCTGTTCACATCTTTTGTTTCTCTAACAGAGAAACACCAATGGAAGTCTACAATTACATCCAGACTTACAAGTCTGATGAAAACGGGGAATAGCTCATATGTTAATAGACTAAGTTAAGCTTCCCACTTACTAAGGAAGAATCTAAGTACCACTTCATTCACCTTTTCCCAGATTTCCATTAATATTCCCAAACAATATACAAAAAATACATAAAAGCACATATCTACAATGTAAATTAAGGTTAGCACACAATATGCCAGAGTCTAGGGCAAAATTTTACTATATTGCATTAAGCAAGACTCAAACAACAGAATCATGGGTCACACCCCACACTACAGTATGTCTAGGAGGAAAGAATTAGGAAAACATTTTGATTTACTACCACCAACTCTCTCTAGCTAACTCATTCATTTTAAACTTCCATCTCTATTACCCACCAGGGACTGAAACTGCCAGTAAAAAATACTACCCACATCCAACGAGGCAAAGAAATTTTAAGAAAAAAATACTCCAGGCAAGAAGAGAGAAAAGTCCTCAAAGAAATGTATCCTAACGGGTCTCATCTTTTGTGTACAATATCTAGACCACAAAGAACTGCTTTCTTTACAAGCTGTAAGAGCACGGCAGGTAAAGAGAATAATACACGTCTCTAGCCTCAGCTAAAACAGTGGCCCTGAATAATATTACATGTAATTGATGAGACTCTTTCCGTTAGAAATGAGAGAAACCTGAATCATCTCAAGCCAGAGGGAAGTTTATTGGCTCAGATAATCTATACTGTGGAAAGAGCAGAGGTGATGCTGGCCTCCGGGGCAACACATCCAAGTATCGCTCCTCCTTCCACCCTTTCTCTATTTTTCCTTCCTTCTTTCCTCCCTCCTTTCCTCCCTTCCTGCCTTCCTTTCTTCCTTCCTTCTTCAACCACCTTTCTTCCCCTCTCCTCTTTTTCTCCCCACCTTCTTCTCTCTGTCCCCTCCTTCATTGCTTTCTGCATACCAGTTCTATTCTAAGTGCAGACAGACATTCCCCACAGAGTAGGGAAAGAAGGCTTCCAGTGGCCCGGTACTCAGCTCCTAAGGGCTCAAACAGCAGAAACAGCCTTCACCCGCTCTATTTTAACCTTGAGAAAGAACACAGAGCAGCTTGGCTTGGGTTACATGCTTACCTCCGTGGCACGAGAGAGAGTAACATGACCAGCATGGCCTGAGTCACATTTCTCTGTCTCCATAATTGGAATAGGAGGAAACGAATAAGCAAAGGAAGCAGGAAATGCTGTCAGAGGAAAGAGTAAAAAGTAATGGATATGTTTAATATAAATGTAAATATTTCTGATGCCTATCAAGCATCAGAAGTTGTGCTAGGTCAGTGTTAACTTCCTTAGGTAAAGCTTTTTTTGTTTGTTTTAATTTGTTTTTACAGTTTTATTGTGGTAAATTGAAGTGCAATCAACTTCACATGTTTAAAATGTGCAATTTGGTGAGTTTTGACACATGTATACACCCTTGAAATCATCACTGCAATTTACATAATGAACATTTGCATCTCCTACAAAAGTTTCCTCAAGTCTCTTTGCAACTTACTCCTCTCCATACCACTTACCCAGGAAACCAGTGACCTGTTTACTGTTACTAAAGATTAGTTTGCATGTCCTAGAATTTTGTTTCATTGGAATTGTTTTTGGCCTGGCTTCCTTTGCTTAAGATAATGAGTTTGAAAATCCTTGCATTTTGCAAGGCCAAGGTGGAAGGGTCACTTGAAGCCTGGAGTTGTAGACCAGCCTGAACAACATAACAAGACTCTGTTTATACAAAACAAAAACAAAAACAAAAAACACTAAAAATTAGCCCGGTATGGTGCCATGCATCTGTAGTCCCAGCTTCTCAGGAGGCTGAGGCAGGAGGATCACTTGAGCCCATTTCAAGCCTGCAGTGGGCTATGATCGTGCCCCTACACTCCAGCCTGGGTGACAACGTGAGCCCCTGTCTCAAAAACTTAAAAAGAGAGAAAATCATCAGTGTAGTTGTATACATTAATAGTATGTTCCTTTCATTTCTGAGTTGTATTCCATTGAACAAATAAAGCGTAATTTGGCTATGTATCCAGCTGCTGATAGACATCTGGGTTGTTTTCAGTTTGGCCTGTTACAAAGTTGCTATGAACATTTATGCACAAGGTTTTATATGGACATGTGCTTATGTTTTTCCTGGGTAATTACCTAAAACTGAAATGGCTGAGTTGTTTGGTAGGTGTATGTTTAACTTTTTAAGAGTCTTTAAAATTGTTTCCACCCATTTTTACATTCCTGACAAATTCATTTTATAATCCCAGCAGCAGTGCACGAGATTTCCAGTGGGTCCATATCTTTACCAGCACTTGGTATAAACAGTCTTTAAGTTTTAGTCAATCAGTTGAGTGTGTAGCAGTATTTCAATATTGTTTCAAATTACGTTTACCTCATGATTAATGATGATGGGTATCTTTTAATGTACATCTCATCCATTTTTGAACTGCACATGAAAGTCTTATTTAATTGGGCTTTTATTCTTAGTTATAAGAATTCTTTCTATGTTTTGGATATCAGTTATTTGTCCAATATATATGTTGTAAGCATTTTCTCCTACTTGTGGTTTACCTTTCCATTTTCTTTTTTTTCCTTTCATTTTATAAGAGATGGGATGATCTTGCTCCAGGCTGGAGTGCAGTGATATGATTATAACTCACTGTAACCTTGAATTCTTGTAGTCTCAGCTTCCCTAGCAGCTGGGACTCCAAGCACTTGCCCAGCTAATTTTTTTTTTTAATGTTCTGTAGAGATGGAGTCTTGCTGTGTTGCCCAGGCTGGTCTCAAACTCTTGGCCTCAAGTGATCCTGTCATGCTGGCCTCCCAAAGTGCTAGGATTACAGGTGTGAGCTGCTGCACCTGGCCCTTTTTCTTTTTCTTTATGGTATATCTCAAAGAGCAAAGTTTCAATTTTTAACCTTTGATATAGTCAAATTATCAAATTTTTTTTTGTATTTCATGTTTTCAGTGATCTACCTAAGAAATTTTTGCTTAATCCAAGGTCTCAAAGATTTTCTCCTGTGTTTTCTTCTAGAAATTTTATGGTTTTGGATTTTATATTTATTAGTATGACCCATTTTCAGTTAATTTTTGTTTATGATATGAAGAGTTTCGATTCATTTTCTTTTTTAATACAGATATCCAGTTTTTCTGACACTATCTGTTAAAAAGATTTACTTTCTTACATTAAATTTCCTTGACATCTTTGCTTAAAATCAAAGGATAATATATGTGTAGGTTTACTCATAGAACATGGAAGTAATAAGTACCATTGGAAATCATCTACATTTCAAGCATACTGTTTATTCTGTTCCATTAGTATGTGTGCTAATTTTTTCACTAATACAAAAATGTCTCAATTACAGAGAGCCTTGGTAAGTCCTCCAACTGTCCTCCAACACTGGCCATTTTTCCAAAATTGTTTTATCTATTACAGCCCATTGCATTTTAATTTATATATTTCTTATAAATATTATTTATATGTAACATAATAACATAATAAATAAATATTAAATATATAAATATTAATAATATAATAATTATTATAATATAATTGTATTATTTCTTTTTAATATGTAGATATTTTGTAGATTTTTTAAAGTGATTAAAATATATTAAATATATAGTTAAAATATATAAATACATATTAAATATAAATATTATAATATTTATTATAACAAATTGCAAGCCCAATTAAATAAGACTTTCATATTATAATAATTACATTGCAGGTCTAGGTGTTGCCCAAATCAGTGAGGTTAGTCAGCTGATGAGCAGCAATAATAGGAGTTAGCTACAAAAGATATCTACACCAACCTGTCAAGCAAATCAGCTGCTGCTTTATTCCTGCATTCCAAATCTTACATGAAAATATCTTTATGGTTGACCCTAACTGGAAATATACAGGGAAGGGAACAGTACATCCTTGAAAGTTGACACCTTACAAAACCACCCCAGTCCGTTCCTTTTCAACATGCCATCCATACATATCTTTTTAAAACATACTTAGTTTTCAAATATAAATAAGCATAACATTGCTTTCAACCAAACATGAGCCACACAGCAAAATAAAGGTAATTCTTTCCCCAAACGTAGATGTAAAGACCCTTCTTTTTCTGAGATCGTTTATCCTCCTTCCAGCTGATTAACACTCTTCATCTGATGTCTTCTAAGTCAAACACATAGCTACTGAGATAAAGTTAACTAGCTAGAAAGGAGAAGAATGAGAGAGGGAAAGAAAATAAAAAATATTATACACATGACTATAAGAATGAGGAATAAATACTCATAACTGTTACAGCACTCAGACCTCTAACTGGTTACATGGTCATAGCTTGGCATTTGTAACTAAATTCTTCTACTACCCGTTCTACATTTCCTTTGCCCTCAGGAAGTACCTCAGCTGGTAATGGTTCCTTACCTGGTGAGTAACCAAAATTTCAGATCCTGAAGAGTTTGCTCATTAGTATTCCTGTTTGAATTAAGTTTTTAAATTTCCACTGACTTTAATCTCAGAATCTGAAATTACTAAACAGTGCCCCAGGCGATATCCTGCATTCCAGACATACTGCTCCTTATCCCCATGGTGAAGTAGCAACCTAATTGTCCCTTAATGATTGTGATCAGTCATCACAGCTAGTATTGTAATAGCTTCTTTGCCTGTTGGCAAATACTTGAGGATCCTATGGTAGCCAGGTGACAATCTCAACTTCCAGCTCAATGCAATTGTAACCTCTGATAGAAGCTTTCCTCATTTTGGAATTAAGTCCTCTGGAGTTTAAAGCTGCAGGAACAGAAGGCACACATTTTTCTTATGGATCACTAGAAGTCATAGTAAGACGTTTCTAATCTTTGATTTCTAGATTCTTGGGTTGGGAGGAAGCAACTGATTTAGAGCATATATTGCATCCTGGAGGAAATTTCTCTGACCACCTAACTGATGCTATAACAAAGTCTTTAAAAGGCGACTCCACCAGCTGCTTCAGAATGGTAGAAAACAGAATAAGACCAGTAAATTCCATGAGCCTGGGCCCACTGCCACATTTCATGGTGGCAACATGGAATAGGCTCCTTAATGGAAGCAATGCTATGTGGAATAAGGCATTCTGTAAGTTCATGGATGTTGGTTTTGGCAGAAGCATTACAGGCAAGAAAGGCAAATCCATATCCCAAGTAGTTGTTTATTGAAGTGAGAACAAAGCATTGCTTCTTGCATGACGGAAGTGGTGCAATGTGATCAACCTGCCCCCAGGTAGCTAGTTCCTCACCCTGGGGAATGGTGCCATATTGAGGGCTCAGTATTGGTCTCTGAGATAGGGTACCCATCAGTGGCAGTAGCCAGGTCAGACCTGGTGAGTGGAAGTTTATGTTGCTAATTCTGTGCATAACCTCCATCCTTGGCACTGTGGTCATTTTTTTCATGAACCCATGAGGCAATGACAGGGATGGCTGGGGAATGAAGCTGACTGGTATCCATAAAAATGTTTATCCTCTTCACTTGATTATTCATTCCCCCTCTGCTGACATTGCTCTATAATAAGCATTCAGAGGGAACGTAAAACAGATTCACATCTTTACCTTTTCTGTCAGGTGCATTTACTTGCCCCTTCCCTTGAGGGCTGGCATTTATACCACCCTGAGAGTGAGAGCCTCCTTAAATGTTGTGCCCTGGGCACCTCATTTGTCTCACCCTAATACTGGCTCAGGTTCATGTCTCCCAGTCCAAATTATTAAAAAACCAAGCAAATTCTCTTTTAGAATTATTAGTGGTAACTTCGTTTTTTTAGAAATTGAGGACAAAGGGAAAGATGTCAAAAGACTAAAGAGACATACTATGGATCAATTATATGCAGAAATTTCAGGAACCATCCATTCACTCATCCCTTTACCTAACATCTACTGCATTTCAGCCTAGGAAGTTTGGGTTTTATGCAGAAGATAGTAGGAAACCACTGAAGAAATTCAAGCTATTTTAAATGGCGCTATAATGCACGATTTTCCCCTGCCAGGAATGTTCCACTCACTTGGCTGGCTTCATTGTGTCATTCAGATCTCAACTCAAAGATTGCCTATTGAAGTGGCTTCCTTGAGTTCCCCATTTTAAATAGCAACATCCTCCCCCATAGTGAAGTTATCATATTAATTTATATGGTTGCCTTCATTGCATTTATTAAAGTCTAGCAGGTTTTTATTTCATGAAGTTCAACTGGAATATGACGGGTTTTTTTTTTCCACCTAATGCCTATTTCTCTTAGAAGATTATTTCATGCCATTCACAAATACAAGGCTGTTCACATCTAGATTCTGCCTAGACTTAGAGTGGGCACCGCTGGTCCCATATTCAACTTCCTTCCTTCTTCTCTTCAGGGGGTTGCACTCTCCTTGATGGAAAGAGAGCTATTGGTGAAAATGAAGAGATCAAATAACGAGGCCATTGTTTGTTCTCTGAATGGTACAGACTCGTTTTCTGTTGTGGTTGGCAGGAAGTGAGGAAGAAAATGCTGAATTTATTCTTGTTGCAAGAATGTAACATTTATTCTTGCCAATAGCTTTGCTCCATTTCTTCTGACCAAATAGCTTTAGGCTAGCAATTGCAATTCCAATTCAACTCCACTGATTTTTAAATACTTTATGGAAAATTATCTCAGAGAATTGTCTCACTTTTGAAATAGGTTGGCTGGCAGTTTTGGTCTTTTTATTTTACTCTTAGCATCATTATAGGTATTTTAGGAAGAGGTTAATGGGAATCAATTAAGAGCTATGACCTAGACAACATTTAAATCACCACATATAACCCTTGGATTTCTTTTGTATGTGCTGTCAACCTCCCCACATATAACCCTTGGATTTCTTTTGTATGTGCTGTTGGCTACTTAAGAGTATGTTATTTGTTGCTCCTATAAACACATGAGGATGACTTTATACTTATGCCAATTCAACTTAACTCTGTAGACTGGGTTTATTGTCCCAACCTGTTGAGATCTCTTTAGAATCTGTTTCTGTCAGGGTTTTTGTTTGTTCGTTTGTTTTATTCAATTATATGCAACTTTATATTTTCTGAGATGCAAAAGGCTATGTTTATGATTAAAAACTTTAAAGTGTTACTTACCTCATTTCTTTGTATATGTTTAAGAAAATTCTAATTGAAAGATGACTTTCATGAACACACGTACTTAGATATCTTTGATTAGAATGCGATTTACAAGCATATTTACATACTTATATATTTAAAGTATAACTTAATGTACCGATCTTAAATGTAAGATTACTGAATTGTCGTAAAGTGAACCCTCATGTAGCTACCACCTATTAAAGAAACATCAAATTGCCAGAACCTCTTAGCTTCCCCTTTACTGTCTCCCAATTACAAATGCTAGTTTGTTCCTCAAAAGTAACTATTATCCTGACTATGAAACCATAGATTAGTTTTTCCTGTTATTAAACATCACATAAGCGAAATTATAGGGTACACATTCTTTTGTATTTGGCTTCTTTTAGTGATGTGTTTGTGAGTTTCACCTTTGTGGTTGCACATATCAGTAGCTAATGTATTTTCATGCTTTTTACTATTACATTATATGAATACACCACAACTGACTTATCCATTCTGTTGAGGACATTCATTTGTCCCCAGTATTTAGCTCTTATAAATATTACTGCTATGCACATTCTTATGCACACAATTTTTGACATATACCTAGAAACAGAATTACTGGGTCTTAGAGTATGATTGTGCTAAATTTTAGTAGACATTGACAAGGTATATGTAAAAATTCATACTCCTACCTACTGTGTATCCAAGCTCCGGTCATCTCACAACCCATTCACTTTTTTGCTTTATGTTTTTTAATTTCAGCCATTCTGATTATGTAGTGGTAACTTAATGTAGTTTTAATTTACATTTCTGTGGGTTTTTTAAATACTTACTGATTGATATGATTTGGCATGTCCCCACCCAAATCTCAACTTGAATTATGTCTCCCAGAATTCCCACCTGTTGTGGGAAGGAGCCAGTGGGAAGTAATTGAATCAGGGGGGCAGGCCTTTCCTGTGCTATCCTCGTGATATTAAGTCTCACGAGATCTGATGGGTTTATTAGGAGCTTTTGCTTTTACTTCTTCCTCACTTTCTCTTGCTACCACCATGTTAAGAAGTGCCTTTCTCCTCCTGTCATTCTGAGGACGCCCCAGCCAGGTGGAACTGTAAGTCCAATTACACCTCTTTTTTTTCCCATTCTCGGGTATGTCTTTATCAGCAGTGTGAAAATGAACTAATACGCTGATTATTTGGATTTCCTCTTTTGTGAATGTCTGTTGAAGTATTTGTCCAGTTTTCTTTGTTGTCTGTTAAGTCTGTTGAATTCTTTTCATACTTTGTAGATGAATCTTTTGTCACTCATACATATTGCAAATGTCTTCCCCTACTCGGTGGTTTACATTTTGATGAAGAGAACTTCCTAACTTTAATATAGTTTATTTCATGTTTTAGTTACTATAGTTTTATAACAAGTGTTAGTATTCATTAGTAAAATTCCTTCAACTTTGTTTTCTTCTTTAAAGTAGTTTTGAACAAAAATGTTGAAATCTTGTTTAGTTGTTTTCTTTGTGCATTTTTAACCCAATAGGTTATAAGTTATTTTTAGTAGCTTATAGTTTATATCATCATTTTTTACTAGAAAAATGATCTATAAATTGTGAAATTTGCATGTTTGTGATAAAGTATCTCTTTCTCTGTTTTCTTCTGTTAACTATAAAATCCCTCCTGGCCCTAAAAGGAAATAACAGCATTTCTGGTATACTATGACCCATGCTCAATCACATCAGGCAATTGGGAGAGTTTTAATTCACTCTTTAGACAAATAACCCTCTTTGAACATTAGAGGATCATAAGGACTTCTGCTTTTAATAGATGGTCTTGATGATCCAGAATTAATTGTTTTGTAACCTAATTGTTTTAGTACCAGTACTAAAAAGAATACTACAGCATTTTGCTTTTTAAATCCACAAAGTTCTTCTTGACAGCAAAATAGAATATTTTGTATTTCTAATTGATGTCACTCCTTTATACCTAGTCCTTTACAGAAATGCAGAACAAGTGATCTGCCTATTCTCCATCTTACCACCCAGACACTCATAAAATCTTTAAGAGTTTGTCTCCTCTCAGTCCTCCTGTGACCTATTTCCAATTACCTTTGCTATCTTTAAAATGTGATAATAAAAACTAGACTGTTTTTTCCTGTTTTGAAAGTAAGAGAAGGGCTATTTCTCACACTTTGAAATTAACATTTTTCGCCAAATTTACCTTTCCAGTTTCGTATTGACTTTTTAAAAACAAAAGGCCTCAAGACTATCTCCTATTTAGCTATGATCGAGGGAAGGAGATTGGCCCTCACTAATCAAATAGCATTTTCCAAAGGTGTTCTCCTCACTGGAGTGTTTAACCAGAAGTTATCTGACCATCAGCCCGCAATGGTGTAGACATTTTAGATATGAGGTTGAGCAAGATATCTTCTAAGATATCAACTAGGATCATTTGATACCCAAGATATTTCTTGCTAGCATTTCTTTAGCGTCCATTTATATTTTCTATTGTCAGTATTTATCTTTTTTCCCTATTCTATATCTTCTCACCCCTACGATACAATCCATTTTAAAGTTCTCTTGGCTTTACTCCAAAAATACAAACTAAACGTTTCTTCATATTCATTGCTTCCACTTTGGTGCAAGCGACTGACCTCTGCTTCCTTGGACCATTGCGGAGTTTCCAGTCTCCCAACTTCACTTCCTATGCACCTCCTCACTGCACCACTCCCCATTGTGATGCCGGAGTTGGAGTGATCCTACAGGAACGTAAAGAGGATTGTACAGCTTCCATGGTTTTCACTCTGGAATAAAATAAAAAATAAAATATAAATGTCCTACCATGGCCTTTTCTCTTCTCCAACCTCACCTGCCACTACTCCCTGTTCACGAAACTCATACTCGGCTTCCTTTTTCTCAGACACACCTAGCTCATTCCTGTTTGAGAGCCTTCGCAATGGCTATTTCCTCTTCCTGAGTTCACGTTCCTCTCGTCTTTACATGGCTGGTTCCTTCTACTTCCTCAGATCTTGGCTCAAATGCCAACTCTCCAGTGAGCCCTTCCTGACCACCTGATCAAACTACACACCACTATTGCCAGTTGCTTCCTATAGCATCATCCCATTTAAAACAAATAGTTCAACTTATCATCATTTGAAATATCTTGTACATTTATTGTTTCATTACTTTTGGTCTTCTTCCAGGAGAACAGGCAGTTTCAAGTTCACAAGAGCTCTCCTTGTACCCCAGGAGCCTTAGGCAGAGCCTAGATAAAGAAACTTTGCAATCTATGTTGGCTAATTGAATGAGTGAGCTAATAAATAAGTGAATGAGTGAGCTCTCTTTACAATATGCCTATTCTTGTTGCATTTTTTTTCTAGTCTTCTTCCTAATTCCAACTTGTCTTTGTAAAACAACATTACATATAACTTACACTTATAGTTTGTTGAGTACATAACTGTTAAGGCTTCATCCTGCTTTGTGAATTCCAAATCTATTTCTACACAATCACGCGAACATTATATTCAGCATATGTTTTAGATTCTTTAATCTTTGATTACCTGTATTGCTGTGAATGACTGGCTGGCTTTGCCTGTTATTTGTTGAAATACCAAAGATACTTTCTACTTTTTCTGTGATTGAAGTAGTATCTGAAATTTCTCTTTTAAAAAATTGTATTCTTAAGTTCTCTTTTAAGAGTGTAAAAATTTTTCTTATCACTACAGAGGAAAGAAAGCCAAGTAAATCAAAAGGAACAGAAACTGGAAATATGCAGGCATACTTGTGGCTGGTGTTATTCCACTACTTGTACATCATGTGGTTTACCTCAACATGTGGAAAAATACAGTAAGTCCTTCGTTGTGCCGGGTATAGTTACAGTATCATGTAACTTAGGTAGCTTATTCTTTCTTGCAAGTATTTTATTAAACACAAAGTATGCTGTAATCTTTTTATGAATAATTAGTATCTATTTGCTTAAAAGAATTTTTTTAACATATAAAAGCTCTTTTTTTAAAAAAAAAATTTATTTTTCTGCCTTCACCTTACCTCAACCAAAAAAGTTCCAACCCCATATACATGGAGAAATGCCTTTAGGCTACTCAAAGTCATTTATTCATGGGACAATACAGAGTATGTCAGACCTGTCCATCAGGAAAGACAAAACAAAAACAAAAACAAAAAAATCTGAGCTACTATTATACCAGGTTTGCTTACCAGAGAAAATGTTTGACTTTTCTACTCTAGATATCTCACTGTCTGAACTATTATTGGGGAGGAGAAATTAATGTGTATAGTGTATCCAGAGTTTATGACCTACATATGATGTTCTTCAGTATAAATTTTTTAAAAAATTGTTCCCAGAAATCAAAACTAAATAGTTTTGATTTAATTTCTGGCATTTCAATAGTTCCTTGTCAATTTTACTAATAAGCAAAAGAAACATTTCCTTTTGTATTTAGTCTTGAGAACATAGAAGATCTTAAAGATCTATTTGCTTAATTTTTCTTTGGGAATCTTAAGTTTCATAGGGGCTTAATATTTGTAATACTTTTGGTTGATCCTAATCTAAATTTTAAATTAAGACAATTTGAAAAATATAGACTGAAATTTTTTCTTACTCCAAAATTTGACAGTTCTTTTTATGTATAATTTCAAAATAATTGTTTTATATAAAAATGTGTTGGATATTAAATCATATAATATCTATAATATAATAATTATGATTCATATTATGGTATATTTTAATTTTGTTTTTATTTGTACATTTAATCATGTAAGTCAACAAAAATAAAAATACTCAACAATATTATTCTATATTAAAGTTAAAGATAAATAGCTATTAACTCTTTTGAGCATCTATAATCACTTGAAATGTTTTTAAAAGTGAGCATCCAGTTGGTTAGTGTACTATTGGTCATCACCTATGATTCTTATTCTCATCATTTATGCACATGCTTTCCTTTTTATAACCTTTGTCTATCATGGACTCTTTAGAGAAGTTACCGATTTTTTTGTTATTTCCACCTTCTTTAATTCATGATTGTAATTTTTCTACCAGAGGAAACTTACTTTCCTTTTTTTAACCTTTTCATTATATAAAATCCTGTTAAAACTTTGTTTCCTGGCCAGATGCAATGGCTCACACCTGTAATCCCAACATTTTGGGAGGCCAAGGCAGGAGGATCACTGGAACCCAGGTTTTGAGACCAACATGGCAAAAACCTCATTTCTCCAAAAAAAATAGAAATTTGCTGCATGTGGTGGCACACATCTGTGTTCCCAACTATTCAGGAGGCTTAGGTGGGAGGATCACTTGAGCCTAGAAGGCAGAGGTTGCAGTCAGCTGAGATCCAGCCACTACACTCCAGCCTGGGTGACAGATTGAGACCCTGTCTCAAAACATGCAATAAACAAAACTTTGTTTCCTCCAGAAAACTATTGTAATTGTGACTTAGAGAAGTACCTATTTGAAACTTATCTGAACATGATCTTAACATTATATTTATTTGACTTTTTTCGTCTGTCCAGTTTTCTTCATGAGTTTATTCAGCCACCTAAAGAAATTGAAAACTACTGTACTTAGATAGAAATCACATTTCATAATTTGCTTATAATTCCCCCTAGGCCTTCTGCATTTTATGCATATTGAACATTATACAATTTAATGAATGGATCATTGGAAAATCTCTCATTATGTACACAATTACAGATGCAATGCATTTTCATAAGTTATATAATTGTTTTATTTAGTGTTACAGTTAAGGCTGAAGATTGAGGCCTGTACACACTAAACTATTCTTTATATAATGGTTTATTAAAATGCCCTTTTAAATTATATAACTTTCTGCATTGAAATTGGTTTGTCCTTACTTAACAGATTTAATCATTAATAACCATAAAGAGTTTCTCTCGCTGAAATCATTAATACATTTACTTATATAGAGATAGATAGATGCTGGAATATACTTATTAGCTTATGAATAACACAGTTACATCACATTGACTCATTTCAGAAATGTCAGTATAAGTCACAAAATAGTTTGTGAAATGACTATGGTATGCTTTTGGCTACAACACTGAGTCTACTGTGCCTGAGGAAATTAGACTCTGAGGGGGGAAAAAGAAAAATTCACAAAATCAAATTTTTAGCACCAGGGTTGCTGCGAGCACTACCCCAGAGGGTGCCATTTGTGGCAAGGTCTATGGAGTTAAACAGTGTAGGCTATGTGGTTTATATGGCAGCCCTGCAGAAACCAGAGAGTATACAGAAAGATATCATAAACTTTTGAACTTTAGTGCCACTCCTCAGTTAAGTGGTCTTCAAACTCTTACGGATGTTTCGTCAATCTGATATAATCCGAGATGTTAGAATGTACAATGGTCCTTACCAATCATTTTATTTGGTAGAAAAGAAAAATAAAATATAACAATGAAAAGTAAAATTACATATTTAAAATACATATACATAAAATAGAATTAATAAAGCACAAAATATATGACAAGCATCTAAATATTCAGTATTTTTCATAGTCTAAATTTTCTACTGCTATACTGTAACCATTAAAATTATGTCTTGCTTATAAAAAAGGATTACATCTCAAAATGAGAAAACATTTTGTAGTGATATTTCAGTCTCCAAATAAGACCATCATTTATGGAAGTTAAAATTAATTACTTTTGCTAAATTAATATGGATTATGAGCTTTCATTTTAAGTATATGTTCTGTTTTTTTATGTAACGGTTTCTTTTAGACATTATTCAACCACATAAAACATTGAAAATCAAGATTTATTGCCTAACATTATTTTTAAAATGCTTTTTAACATAAATCCTTTTTATAAGACTTTGAGGCACAGGGAAATAAACATAATATTTACTTCATCAACATCTTACTTGGTTAAATGCAAATGAAGGAGTAGACTGTATATATTTGTATAACATAGCCTCTTTGTATTTATAAAGTTACATGGAAAATGCAACTAGTGCTGCTATGGTCTGAATGTTTGTATCCTTCTGAAAATTCACATGTTAATACCTAATCTGCAGTGTAATAGTACTAAGAGCTGAGGTTTTTAGGAGGTGATTTGGTTCTGAGAGTAGAGCCCATATGAATGGCATCAGTGCCCTTACGAAAAAGCTCTGAGGAAACTTGTTTGCCCTTTCAACATGTGAGTACTGAGAAGGTGTCACCCATGCACCACATAGTGAGGTCTCACTAAAGACCAAATCTGCCAATGCCTTGATCTTGGACTTCTCAGACTCCAGAACTGTTGAGCAATACATTTTTATTGTTTATAAACCACCCAGTTTAAGGTATTTGGTTATAGCAGCCTAAACAGACTGAGACAGGTGGGAAAAGAAGATGCATAGGCATACACACCCACTGTGATAGTTAATTTTATATGTCAATTTGATTGGGCTAAGGGATGCCCAGATAGTTGGTAAAACATTATTTTCTGGGTATGTCTCTGAGGGTGTGTCTGGAGATTAGCATTTTAATTGGTGAACCAAGTATGCAGATGGCCCTCTCTAACATGGATGGGCATCACTCAAGCCATTAAGGGTTGCAAAAAACAAAAGGCAGGGGAAGGGCAAATTTGCTCTCTTTTCAAGCTAGAAATATCCATCTTCTTCTCCTGTCTTTGGATATTGACACCCCTAGTTCTCAGGCCTTCAGATTCAGACAGAATTACTCCACCAGTTTTCTTAGTTCTCCAGCTTGCAGATAGCAGAACATGAAACTTCTTGGTCTCCATAATAGTGGAAGCTAATTTCCATAATTAATATATATTAATTTATATGCGATACTGTCACTATGACAATAGTATTATAAATAATAATAGATCTTATTTATTAATGAGATACAAATATATCTCAATTAATTCAGTTCTGTTTCTCTGAAGAACCCTGAGTAATCCACCCACTTTAGCCCAGTTTAATGAGCCAATTTAATTAATCAAGAATAGAAGACATATACTGTCTGTCTAATTGCTCAGATGCAGCTATAGGTAACCCAGACCAGACAGAAAAACATCTCTCAGAATCTGACAAGCTCAGTAGTTCTTCTGTTTCTTCTCTTTTATACTTAGAGCTTACATTTCCATTCTAGAAGAACTAAAATTATAATTTAAGAAAATATTACCTAGGCCACAGTCTCCTGGAAGGAGAAAGAAGAGTCATCTGTGAGGCATATCCAAAAAACACCTCTGCCTCTAGCTTTTCTAGCATTCCGAAAAGCTCACTTTCCTGCATTCCCCCATCATCCCCACACCTTTGCCTGAGTGATTCACACCTTGTTTAGTTCAAGGGCCATCATCACAACTCCACTTTCTGAAATATAATATTTGATACACACAAAAATAACATTTTTCTCATTAGAAATTAACAAGAATATTTTGCCATTCGTAATTCTTAAATGTGTGGCTTTGTGAATCTTTCCAAATCCACGTAAGAGTCAGATGTTGCTGCAATCCCTCATTTTCATTCTTTCCTGGCTTCTGATGTGTGTCCTCAGTTGGGAAAGACCCCTTCATGGGTTTTGGTAGCTACACTCAGATTAGGGGTTTCTCCATGATGAAAGCATGTTCTATGCTCAGGACTCAGTTGTGTAGGAGATGTTGCAATGTGGAGATTCCATAGCAATTCCTAGGGATGAGAAGTTTCTGCAAATAAAGTGACACAGTAATTATAACACTATCAGAATATGTATTTATCTCAATGAGTATCAGATGAAGCTTTGTGAGCTGCTCTGATTTTGCTAAGTAATGAGGAAAATCTCAAAAGGGGTTAGCTACATTCTTGTTCTCATGTAGTTTACAGTCCAGTGAGATTCATAAGGAGCCACCCGAGACCATGTTTGTTCCTAAGGTACTTAACTGCGTTGGGTAGTTATTAGTGCATAGCGCAGTTTGAGTTCTGAGAAATACACCATCATCTAATACAAAATAACACAGGAAGACCTTCTAAGATTAGCACAATTATGACGTTTACTAAGAGTTTGGGAATTCGGCCAATCAAAAATTCCTGAGATTATTATGCTTTGTGATTATGAAAAAATTGTTCTAATATTTAACATTTCTGCTTACTAGTTAGCACAAAACTCCTAACAACTAAATAGGAAGTAGAGGCTGTCAGAGGAAGATGTGCATATGGATAAATGTCACAGTTATACATTGATATTTTTGCAGCCTATGTTGATGTGTGTGTGTGTATCCATATTTCAACCCCCCCCCAAAAAAAAAACCTCAAAAGGGCAACATATGGTTACTTTTCTTTCCCCCCAAAATTCAACATACTCTGATTTAGCCTTCCTATATTGTGACCAGACAGTTTAGAAGATGCTTTCGGATTGAGTAGAATAATGAGCTTGGTCGTAGAATTGCTCTCTCCCCTACCCCATTCTGTCTTTTCCTAAACCCTCTCCCTCTATTAATTCCTCCACCCCATTCCTCTTCTATGACAAACTAGCTGAGAATTTGCAAAATTAGATTTTCTAAAAGGATATCTACTTAAAAGTCTTGGCTGCTGGTCATCAGACTAGCAGAAAATTCAGGCATTGTGTAATTTGTGAATATGTAAAAAATATTTGGAGTCATTAAACTACTGCAGAGAAGATTGATTTTTACTTCTTTGGGGAATGGAAGAATAGTCATAGAAGTGGTAATAAACAATGCACTTGGCTGGTTGTTTGATGACATGTTTAATTGGAAAAGCTATCGAAGCTATCGTACTATGTGCAGGTAAGATGTGAATAATGAGATGGGTGAAGGAAACACTGAAAATAAGAGATTTGGTGACAGAATGCATGAAGGAGGATGAGTGGGTGAATGAACTAAAATTCACATCTACACCAAAAGCACTCTGATATTTTGTGAAAATTTTCTCACAATTTTCAGGTGATTTCTATAAATGTCAGAAATTCCATTGCTCATCCATTAGACTGATACAGATAACTGAAAAATTGAATGCCTACATAAACTTCTGACTATATCTTTACCAAACATTTAGAAATCATAACATACATGTTGAAAAAAAAGCTCAGGAAAAAATACACATTGAACTCTAAGACTTACAATCTGTGTACCTACTTTAAAGTTGTTTTAAAAGAGGAAAATATTTAGGATGTTTTGGTGCCATCGGTAGCCCAGACACCTAATATTCCTTACTTGTCCTTTTTTCTTTGTTTTCTCTTACTTGCTGTCTATTTTGTTCATTAGCATCTCTGCTGTTTAATGGTAGAAAGGAGAAAAAAAAGTTTATTTTTTTGCTATTAATGAAGTGACAATATTTGATTAGGAAGAAGTTTGGATGAAGTTAGGATTTCTGTTATTCATGCCACCTTTGAATTTTGATTCCAGGGAAAATGAGAATTGGTGAGCTCTACCCCAAACAGATGGATTATATTTCTATTAAGTAAGCACCCTAATATTCTAAATTCATCTTACCACAATAGTTTAAAAAGAACCCATGTATTTAGTGCCTTATTTCACATTGTAAAAATGTGAAAAGTGCATAGATTAATCTAATAGTCCACATACAGCACAAGCATAATCCTGCCATCATAATCTTTTAAAATATCTGTAAATCTAAAAGTGGGTGAAAGTATCATGCCAAAAAAATAAGAGCTTATGTATTTATTTCATACAAGTGGACAGAGCATCTCAGTTCTCAAGCATAAATCAGTTTTATAACTGGAAAGAACCTAAACAATTTGAGCCTCCCTCTGCATAATTATTTGGTTATTCATAATATTTGGCAATCTAGAGTTCTCCAGGCAATTTTTCATTCTGCTCAATGTCAGTAACAGAGACAAAAATTAACTCAGTATTAGTTCAATTAAATAGACAGCAACTATGTGTCTTCCATGGTCTCACTTTCTGGGGGGCAGTCCTTATTTTTTCTTGTTATGGATCAGGTCCCTTCACTGGGTCCAACAGCTGGGTGCCAAGGGCATTATCTCCTTTTTCTGTGCTCTTATGGTGGCAGTTTCCTGCTTCTGTCAAAATCTAACTCAACTCGCTTTCTGTCGTTCATCTCTTCAGCTTCTCTAGGATCTTTGTAAGTAGTTTCCTATATTAAATTCTCTGTTTCCAGCTGAACCCTGACTGAGGCATTTGGTGATAATAATAACTTTGGTTATTGACAGGTAATAGCAGTGAGCATTGGGGTCCTAGAAAATACTCAGGTGGAGTCAGGCACAGTATGTTTTGTGTGTTTATTTGTTTTTAATTTTCAATCCAGTTTAGACATACAATATACAATACAATACAGTCCGATACAATAATGTGCCGACAATGTCAAATTGCTATAAAAACTTATAAATACAGGCTTGGCCCTCCCTCCCTCCCTCCCTTTCTTTCTCTTACTTTTTCTCTCTGTCTCTTTCTCTCTCTCTTTCTTTCTTTCTCTTTTTTTATGGAGCCTCTCTCTGCTGCCCAGGCTGGAGTGCAATGGCACAATCTCAGCTCACTGTAGCCTCTGCGTCCCTTTACATCAAATGATTTTCCTGCCTCAGCCTACCGAGTAGCTGAGATTGCATGCATGTGCCACCATGCCTGGCTAATTTTTGTATTTTTAGTAGAGACAAGGTTTCACCATGTTGGCAGACTGCTCTCAAACTCTTGACCTCAGGTGATCCACCTGCCTCGGCCTCCCAAAGTGCTGGGATTACAGGCATGAGCCACTGTGCCCAGTGTTGGCTTTCACTTTCTAAATTCATCTTGTGCTAGAGTAGCCACACACAATTCATGGACCACTGCTGGTCCACAGACAGCTCTTTGAGTAGCACTAGCCAAATAGAGAGCTAGAAAAGAAAACTGCTCTGCAGATTAGAAAAATATGTGGAAGTTAAAGATAAAAATTCTAGAGTCACTGGTAAATCAGTAGTGGCTGAAAACATGGAACTGGAAAACCAAACAACCAATAGGGAGAGGAAGTGGACAGATAGAAGCAGGCCAAGGGCAGAGGGTCAGCAAACACCATACTCTGGCCAATGGCAAGCAGGTACTCTGCAGAAGTAAGGACTACAGGTAAGAACTGAGATAACACAGGGAGAAGAGATGCACAGCTCTCAAGCATGGCATTCTGGTGCCTTGTGGGTGGGCTCCTGACCCTGCATGCCTCAGAGGCACTCAGTTGAGTATGCCCTGCTGATTATGGCCGCCACAGAAAAGTCTTACCCATTTTAGAAAGAATTTCGTCAAAACAGTTAACATAAAAGGGTTGGGGTAATTTACTTGGAAAATTCAGTCATGAAGAACACTGCCTTAATTGATGATGATATGGATAAATCTGAGCAGCATCCAAGTCATTGGATAGAACTTTCTGCAGTGATGGGGGCATTTATCTGTGCAGCCCAAAGGCAGCCATAAGCTGCCTGTGGCTGCAGAGCACTTGAAAACTAGCCAGTGTGGCTGAGAAACTTGCAATTTATTCACATGTACAATACAGAGTATTTAATCCAATGAATTTAAATTAAATGTAATGAGGCCAGATGCAGTGGCTCACTCCTGTAATCCCAGCAGTTTAGAATGCCAAGGCAGGTGGATTGCTTGAACCTGGAAGGTGGAGGTTGCAATGAGCTGAGACTGTGCCATTGTACTCCTTCCTGGGTGACAGGAGCTAAACTCCATCTCAAAAAAAAATTTAATTAATTAATTAATTTAATTTAATGAATATAAATTCCACAAAAGTTTAATTCATTTAAACTTAAATAGCCTCCTGTGACTACTGACTCTCTTATTGCATAGATAATTTGTGAGATTCATTGGCAAGTTAGGCTTACAGTAAAGATCTATAGGCTTTGGGCTCATAAGGATCAGCCTTTAAGTCCTCTAATCACTAACTCTGTGACCTTGAATTTATCTCTTTTCCGGGCCTGAACTTCTTGTTCTTAAAGTGGGAATCAATAATATTTATGTTTAGGGCCGTTGTGACTGCTGAAAATAAAACATGTAAACTGTTAGCACAGAGTTTCGATAAATGGCAGTTGTTAGTACTAAATGATGGAGGTCCATATTCAATAACATAATTCTGTTGTTTTGATCTTCTGATCGCCAGCCTGAACAAGAACTATGCTGAGAAGCAAGCAGCATGAGGGAACCCCAGGGGCTGTTGTCCAGGATGGAGTGGAGTGGCCTCTTAGTCCAGCCACTAACAATGCTTTTCTATTTAGTGATTCTCTTATCTCAGCCTTGCTGCGAGCTGCCTTTTTTCAGTGAGATTACTTCTAGCAAATCCTCCCGCTCCTCATAAGGTGCATTCCTCGCTGCTTTTTTCTATTTCCTCAGAACTATGGTTGTTAAGGGGAAAATACAAATTGAGCTTGTTCAATCAATAAGTTTAATTTTACATACAATTCGAATTCAATGGAGTCTGATCTGAGGGCTGAGGGTTTCTCAAGTCTTTTTCTGTGTAATTGAGTGCACAAATTCACAGGCCTTATTTACCTTAGCCCTGCCAGATTTGCTACACTCTTTTGGGCAGGGCTTTAAAAAAAAAAAAAAAAAAACAACACATGCCTATCTGTCCTCCCTCAACCTAGAGACCTGGCATTTGTTGGGAGTACTACAGGTGATTCTGTTTCGTGGTTTGAAGACCTCTGACATATGCCATGATTTCAGGGGGATCTGTGGACAGATAGGGTGGTCTGAATGACCCTAAGTTAATTGAGGGACTGTTGTACCACTCTTGGGCAAGAAAATGTGTACAAACATCCCACTGATCCAATACAGGCATGCTGGGGGTACTCTGGATATTTGACTGGCATTTTCCCTGGCATAACCAATCACTGGAACAAGTGCCACTTGGAGCTGGGCCTGGATTCCAGAACTCTTTTTTTTTTTTACTTTTTACCTTTCCTCCCAAGCTGCTTTAGTAGTCTTGTTTTCAGAGATGGTTTACTTCCTTGTACTCTCCTTTTGTGAGGCTTGCATCTATTCATGACATATTATTATTCAGCTCAAGGGCTTTTATACATTTAAAGTTTCACTAGTTGTTGACACGACTTAGGTACATACCTATCTGGAGAAAGACTAGTGAAAACTCTGAACTCATGTCTTTCCAGTTTCACATTTTCTTTCTTTTTTTCTTAGAGATGGGGTTTCATCATATTGGTCAGGCTGGTCTGAACTCCTGACCTCCCAAAATGCTGGGATTACAGGTGTGAGCCAATGCGCCTGGCATAACCAATCTCACATAACCATTCTGGCAGTCACAGCAGTAGGGCTAATAACTGCATGTCCTTAGGCTCCCTCCTTTGCTAGGAATAGTCCCACTGTCCACCGTGACCTGTGAGTAATGATTAAATTACATACTGATTCATGTATGGATGCTTGTTTGGGTACTAGTCAAATGTTGTTACATGTTTTTGGAGACAGAAATCTCTGTGAAACAAAAGAATTCCAAGCCTAGGCTAATGGCCCACTTCTGAAGAATAAACAACACAATAAAATTCCAGTAGAAACAACTAATTTCAACATTTCCTGAAAATTTGTAGCAGGCCTTAACATTTTCAGTCCCCAAGATAAGAAAACTATGTCCTAAATCAGCAAACATTAGGGATTATGACAGCATGTTGTATTGGCATAATTGATAAGACAAAATATTTACGGAAATATTCCAGCATAGATGTTTTATTGTGTTCTCTCTGGTTCTTTAACTACATCTTTAATTGGTTTTTGGTTTTGGTGAGGACAATTTGGGGCCATTAAATCTACACTGGGCGATAGTAAAAGCCTAAATGAGAACCTTAATAATAAGAGTTAGGGCTTCCTACTAAGTGATCACCTCGGCATATACTTTATTATCAAGAAGTAGATTAGGCAATAGAAAAGCTAAAACTTCACTGGGCGCAGTGGCTCACGACTATAATCCCAGCACTTTGGGAGGTGAAAGCGGGTGGATCACCTGAGGTCAGGAGTTCGAGACCAGCCTGGCCAACATGGCAAAACCCTGTTTCTACTAAAAATACAAACATTAGCTGGCCATAGTGACATGCGCCTGTAATCTCAGCTACTGGGGAGGCTGAGGCAGGAGAATTGCTCAACCCAGGAGTTGGAGGTTGCAGTGAGCCGAGATCACGCCACTGCCCTCCAGCCTGGGTGACAGAGTAAGACTCCGTCACCAAAAAAAAAAAAAAAAAAAAAGAGAGAGAAAGAAAAGCTAAACTCAATGGTTGCATTCCTGATTTTCAAAGCATGGATCATAGGGGAATATTTTATGACTTTTTAAGTGAATCTTTTGGAAAGAAACAACTCAAAATGGCATTAAGTAAGAAAGACAATTTATTGGTGCATTCCGTCAGAAGTTTAGGGATTTGACTGGTTTTAGAGGTAGTTACCTACAGATGGTCATTGATGTCATCAGGGCTCTTTTCTATCTCCATTGCTTAGCATAGCTTTTTTCTAGTTTTGTTTTACTCTCCAGTACCTTGACTCCAGCTGCTAGGTTGACTCCAGCTGCTGTACACTTGTATGATATGGTCTCAGGAGCTGCCCTGTCAGTGAGGGAAAGGACCCTCCTCCTTTGTTCCCAGAGGATATTCTAATTGGCTGGCTTGGGTCATATCCCTCACAATGTCTGTGGGCTAGTCACACCCAATGCGAGGGGGAAATTCCTAAAAGGGAGGGATTGGGGCAAAGAAGTGAAAAAAAAAAAAAAGGTACTTGAGAGGGAGAGAAGTTGGTTCCATTTGCTATGGGAATGATGAAAAATAATTTATTTCTACTGTTATGTGACTTTTGGAGTGAATGGAGACCACAACCTAATCTGTGATCACAAGGAATGCATTAGCATGCCAAAGGAAAGTTCCATTTAAATCCCAGTATCATGTCACTTTCTTAAAATGGTAGTCTTTTAAATAGCAAAAAAATTTATTATAGAAGTCTGAGTTTTATTTAGTTGGCAACTTCTTAACTATTATGAAACAATAGATTCATTGAAGTTGAAGCACAATTCAAATATAAACGATCTTTCTGAGAAAATGAGATGAATGTAACTGTATTTTCAATGTACTAGAGATTAAAAAGAAATCCTTGCTAAATATTTTCTAGAAGAAACAGTTATTTCGTGAGTCCGTATCCAATTTAAATTCATTTTGATAAAGATGGATTTTATCTTTTAGAGTTTGCAATAGCAAAGCTAAATTACAATGTGTTTAGTCTTCCTAAAATGATCCCTCTCCTGAAACAATGAACTTATTAGGCAAATCTAAGTAGAAAGTATTCTCAAATAACTTATTAGGCGATTAATAATGATGCACCCCAAAACACTTCATTTTAAAACATCAACTGGCCCACATTGCCGAGGTAGAACACCATGCTTGATATTTTTTATCATTCTTTACTATTTTCTCCAAACATTTTTTTCGAAGGCCTAAAAATGCCTTCAGAAATGGAGTTAGGACGCTCCATCTGAGTATATGAAAGTTAGTAAACAGAAAACGTCAGGCACCAAAACGTTTGGATGGCTTGGCAATCAGGTGGGGTTATTTCATTCAGGACACAGGCTCTAGGTCTCCAGTGCTGAGCGGATCTGCACTGGGGTGGCAGTCCGAGATCCAGCTAGGTCACCGGATGGGAGCGGGGTGGGGGTGCTGGCGTGAGGGTGAGGGTGGGAGTGGGGGAGGGGGAGGAATTGGGGGCGCCGACGACTTGGAGTGGAGGTGCGACAGGGGTGGGGACCCGGAAGGTGGGGTGGGGGCGGGATGGAGGCGGGGCGGGGCTCTCGAGGGGCGTGTGCACTCGCTCAGGGACACGCGCTCTCGGCCACAGCAACTGGCTCCAAGTTCCCTCCCTCGTTCTCCGGCGAAGCCTGCCTGAGCCCTCCCAGTCGGTGCAGACCTGACCGTCGCGGCCGCCGCCAGCTGGGCCCTCCGCGGCCGCGCGTCCTGGGCCCGTTCCGCCAGCCCCGCCCGCGCCTTGCCTGCGGCCCCGCGGCAGCGACCGCGAGGACTCGGCCGCCCCTACCGCCGGCTGTCGGCCCTCCGCCCCTAACGGGCCCAGGCTCTCCCTCCTCGCAGTCCTCGGGAGCCTGGCGCCCGGCTCTGGCCGCACCGCCAGGGACTGAGGTGAGCGGCCCAGGTAAGAGTGGGCGGTGGGGGCCGGGAAGGGGACTGCTTGGCCCGGGTTGGGATTCGGTTTCAGTGGTCGCGCCGCGCCCCGACTACGGACAATGCTGGAGCTGCGCGCGGCCGGGCGGCGCGGAGCGAAGCCGGCTTTTCGCCTGCAGATTCTCCGCCGGGGCCGGGTCGCCGTTCAGCCCGGCCTCACCGCCCCAGGCGGACCCCGGCCGGCTTTCTGGCCCGCCGGGGGAGGCGCAGTGCCGCTGCCTGCCCCGCGCCCCCTCTGCGCTCGGCTTGGCTGCGCGTCCCGAGCTCGGCTAGGAGGCCGGGCACGGGGCCGGGGCTGGGGCCGGAGTTGGAGCCAGGGCGGGGGAAGCTGGCCGCGCTGCGGAGCGGAGGTGGGCTCCGAAAGCGCGCCTGCCGGTTGCTGCTGGAGGAGTGGGACTACGAGGGATGGGGACTCCATTCAGCTGTAGCTCCTTGAATGGTCTCTAATCTCAGTGTTAAATACTTTGGGAATATCAATACCAGCTAATCCTTGGCTGGGAATTATTGCAAGAAATTTAGATTCTGAGGTTCCAAAAGTTTGCTTTTGGTTACCCCTTCCAGCTCCTCCGTTGGCCTCAATTGTCTCTATTTTCTTTGAAAGCATACAGATTTGAAATAGAATTAAATTCTCCTTGGCTCACTCGTGGCCCCATCACCCAGAGGAGCTCATAACTTGGCAACAAAGCCCATGCAGGCTGTGGGAGGCCCCGAAGCCTACTGCCCAGCCTGGTGCCCTCCTATTGTTTAGAGCTGAAGCTGTACAGTGTAAATGGCAGTGACAGGTCTCCCCTAAGCTGGCTTCTGGGGAAGGAAGGGAGATAACTTTGCAGTGTGCTTAAACTACTCTGGAAAGTGGAAAGAAAACACCTGGTGCCCGGCTTTTTAACCCTTTCAAGTTATTATTCAGATTTATTCACACACACACACACACACACACACACACACACACAGAAAAGTGCAGGCTTTCCTGCCAAAAAATAGGCAAACTCTGGGTTCTTCCTCACAGCCAGTTTATGTCCTGTGCAAAATCTGGCACACATCTGTGACAACATTGCACTGCTGGTGTTATAAGGATTGCAAACTGGTCTGTTTCTCAAAAGGGAATGTGATAGTACAATAAGCATTTTTGCAATACGAATAGTGGGACTTCCATTTTCCTTATTTCCTTTGTTGGTGAAGAAGGTATTTATTTAGTATTTCCCTCCCAATTTACACGTAGTCATTTCTGGGGGGATACTTGTATTAATTTCTTGCACTCATTTTTGTGACATCACAACCCCTGGTCATTCAGATAAGCTATTTATTAATCATAGTTGTTCTAAAATAAGGGTGAGTTAATGGTAAACTAGAATCCTTCGCTCATAACATCCTATTGGTTTACCCTACGGTATTTAATCTGCGGTATTACTATAGGTTGTACACCATAAAGTCGCTAATTCAACAGGGGTAGCAGTGCCTTGTCAACCCGATAATCTATAAAGTGCTTAGAACTGTGCCTTGCATATGGTTCTAGGTGTCAGATAATATTACTTTTAATTTTTCTTATCAAGCTATGTGTTTCTTTCTGTTTGGAAAATGGTTGTTTTCATTTTTTAAATTCTGGTTTGTTAGATCATGATCTATTTTAAGCCTGTGGTTTAATTTTAGATCAGGGCTGAAGTTGGGTTGTTGTTTTGCCTATGACTGACAAGCTGCTCTATGTATCCTTATGCATGGTAAGGGTTGATTGAATTCATCTTACATAGTGGATCTCTAAGGGAAGGACCACAGTCTTGAATCTAGTTGTGCCCTGGTGCCTTTCATAAGGAGACCTGATTGTCCTTAAGAGGCTAATTGTTCAAAGAGAAGCCTAGACATTAGGGAAAACCTGGGCTCTGAACCCCATCTCTGACTTCCCTTGCACTCCCTTGTTCTCTACGTTTAGAATCCTACTTCCAATTCCCAGTGGAAAGAACCATTGGTATAGCAGATTTAAGTAACTCCCACTGTGTTAAAAGATAATAAAAGATAAACATGTCTACTATATATACATCAACCAGAGCATAGAATTCTTATTCATGCTTTAAAACCTCTTAGAGCAGGATTTATAATTTAACTAGCTCAGATAAGAAAACTCACTTATTTAAAACTACTTGTTTGCCACTTATTTAAAACTGCTTATTTGCCACGTGTTAGTAACCAAAGATTGTGTTTGCTATTTACATATTTTAAATGATTGGCAGGAGTTTACTCTCATTTCATGTCCTCCCTTCCCCTTTAACTTTGAAGTGACTTTTTCAAAATTATTATTCCTAAATAACTTAGCTAAGCAAAGGCATGGGTATTAACTGTTGGGGCGCTGCAGAAGCAAAACTGTTATAGGCACAGTGGCTTGGCAGTAGATGGCGCTGTGGACAAGGCTGCTGAAGGAGGCACTTGTATGGTTTAGTAGAATCCCAGGGATTAGTTTAGCAATCCCATTGTTTGCTCCCCACAAAACATACTCTTACCAACCAGACACTATCCAGCAATCTTTTTGAGAATACAGTTTTCTTTTAAATTTGTGCTTTATATATTCAATTTATAGACCGTTTACCATTTTTTCTCTCTGAAAGCCATAGCATTTTAGGTGCTAGACAAACATTGCTTGTAAAAATATTATTAGTCAACTATTCATTTTATTTTATTTTCCCACACTAGAGTCAGATTGATCAGCTGAGCCTAGAGGATTTCCAACTAATCGGACCTCTTTTTCATACTTAACTTTTTAGGAGAGAGAAACAAATCATCAGAAACCTACTTGCATCTTGAATTTAGTTAAGGAAACAACTTCCTAGGGCCAATTCTCATTTACTTTGATTTGCATCATTCTTTTGGATCCTGGTGTGATGCAATGAGAATTAATATTCAGGATGAAGACTGAAGTTTTGCAAAGTCATGACTCAGCCAAGAAAAATACATTCATTCCATTCAGTACAGACACTAAGACTAGAAAGTAGACTCAGAAAAATGATTTTCTGGTTCATAATAACAGTTATCTCCAAGGGCTGGTTCTGAGACCAGCAAAGTCCTCGATGTGTGATGGTGGGCGCGTTCTCTCCTCTAAGACACAGTAGGTACTGTTATACCCTTTCTATAATACAAGTGAGGGGAAATGACTTGTCTGAGTCACATAGCTAATATGTAGCAAGGTGTGTGTGTCTCCAGACTCTATGGATTTTTCTGTCATGCCAGGAGGAATAACTTCTGCCTTGTACATTCAGCTGCTGGAGGTGTTTGTGTTCCATATCTTCTTTTCAGGTTTGATGTCAACAAATCTCTATAACTCATTGACATACTTTGAATTTTGTGGTTAGCATATGATTATCAAAGAGTCTAAAATGAGAAAAAGTATGCCACTTTCAGTTTTCAGAGGAAACCTTTTAAGATTTCGCAATACCTTGTTAAAGACCACTTGTTTTAGGAGGCTTGAGGAGAGAGATGGCACATTTAACTTCTTTGAACTATGTAGCCTCTGATAAAAATGTCTTAGATTTAGCAGTAATAAAGAATGTTGGGTTGGTTTTTGGCTTGTTGCTCAGGTGATCTGGGAGCAGCACAGCTCCCCCTATGCCCAGTGACTTTCTTTCCCTTCGGTTAGAGGGAGGCATATTAATTTTGATCACGTAAGTACATCAGAGGGGATTATGATGATTTCAGAAACATTGAATGAAATCCTCATTCTGTATATTCATTTATTTTATTTTATATTATAGGCAGAGCCTAATCTAATTTTTTTAAATGATGACTTTTTTTGTACTGAAAACATTATAGAAATACAAAAATATAATATTTGGGAATTGTTCAAAAGAAAACACATATTATACCCAAAGTGTTTATCAAAGAAACTAAATGCAGCATTGACTCTAGACTTTTAAAGGATAAGTTATGAGATGATTTGCTTGAAAGATTTTGGGGAATAGTTGTAGGAAACTTAGTTTTTCATTCTTTGTGAATGTTATCATCCAAAAGATTACAGATAATTAAGATACACACAAGGCTTCTCCACTGTTGGATGATTCTTTTTCATCCTATTTTAAAACAATCTGGTTTGTTTCTGAATGCTCCTTTTGTAATATAAAATTAATGAACTTAAATCATGGATATGCCATTTTGACATACTTGATTTCCTTCTACTTATGGGAAGAAGCGATTGAGTGAGATTTTTGCATTTTTCACATTTTACAGTTTGCCTCATAAGGAAACACCCATAAGAACCTGACATTCAAAGACATAAGCCTTGTTTTTGTTGTTGTTGTTGTTTTCAAGGAAACTTTAGTAGGTGAAGCAAATTTTCAAAGTATGTTTGGTGGTAAAAATAGTGAACATGTGGATGATTAAACAATTTTAAACTGGCATTAAATCTGGAACTTTAAAATTGTAAACACTTTAGAGAGAAGCTCAAAAATGAATACCTAAGCAAAAGGAAACAGTATGTCATTTGGCAGGTTTCTGGAAGAATTAGAAGAATTCTGTGGTATGTTTTATACATCAGGGCAAGATCAATGGGTTTTGAAATTGTCCAGTTCCAGATAAGGCTTTTAAAAATACAATTCACAGGAATATGGGAAATTTTTGAGTAGTTGTGTTGTAATGCAAACCATTATTTTTCTCACAGTCCCATTAGAAATTTATTTCATCTTTTTAATTTTCTTTTTTAGGAGGAATCACAGATAGGCTTCAAAACAATCATTCTCGCCAATGAATTTTTTTGTCCCATTAACTGGAAGTTAATATAAATAAAAAATAATTATGCAGAAGAACATAGTTTACTAAGTTCCTCTACTATGATGATTATATTAAATAGATATTGACAGAGGAATTATTGTGTGTCAGGCACTTTGAAAAAACACTGGTCAGGAAAGACAAGCTTCCTTCCTCTTTGAGGCCTTATTGTGTAAAGTGGGAAAATAGATAATAAATTAAATGAATAAATGAAAAGCTGACTTAAGGCAGTAGTAAGTGCAGTCATAAGTGGGGACTACTTTTCCATCTGGGCTAGGTGGTCTGGGAGGGCTTCACTGAGGACTTTAGAGCTGACTTCAGTGAAAAGAAGGCAACGGGACAGGCATGTTGGCTCACTCCTGTAATCCCAGCACTTTGGGAGGCTGATGTGGGTGGATCACAAGTTTAGGAGTTTGAGACCAGCCTGGCCAACATAGTGAAATCCCGTCTCTACCAAAAATACAAAAAATTAGCTGGGCGTGGTGGAGGGCTCCTGTAATTCCAGCTACTTGGAGGCCGAGGCAGGAGAATTGCTTGAACCTGGGAGGTGAAGATTGCAGTGAGCTGAGATTGCACCATTGCATGCCAGCCCAGGTGACAGTGCCCCTGTATTAAAAAGTACAAGACAACAACAAATATCTATATATTTAAGACAACTCAGTACTTGGAAAATTCCAAAGGCATTTTACAAAAACCCTCNAAAAAAAAAAAAAAAAAAAAAAGGCAACCTGTGCAAGGTCTCTGGGCATTGAGGATGGCCCATGCAAAGGCCCTGTGACAGGCAAAACCTGCTCTTGTGAGGAACAAGAAATAGCAGCAAAGAACGAGGTCAGCAGGGCCTTATAAACCACAGGGGAGTTGGGGTGGGAAGCGGGTGTTTCCATTTAGGTTTGAGTGTAGTGGGAACTGCCAGAGGATATGACGCAAGGAGGGCCAGGCTCTAATTTGCAGATATGGAAACTCACTCTGCCTGCTTGTGGAGAACAGAGCCTTTGTTTAGAGTAGAAGCAGGGAGTCAGTTACAAAGCTGTTGTGGTGACCAGTGCCACTGGACTGGAAGGAAGACAGAGGAGGGGAGGGAATCAATTGTGTGCAGGACTCTGAATTTCTCCTCACCTAAAACATCATTGATTTAGATTAGAGATGCATCATTATTTTCCATACCACTGAGCAAGAAAACACACTGCCAGTTAAACTGCGACACCCCATCCATTGTGATATGAGTCCTGATTTCAGCATTGAAATGAAAAAGAGGTGTGTTCTAGAATCCGTGCTCATGATATATTCTGGACGTCATGCTGAGAGGACGTACCAATTTATTTGGATCTGTACCTGAATGATAGAGGCAAATCCTACATTTGGAAGTATCTGGAGAATGAGGTCATATGTCTTGGAATCGCCTACCTCAACCCTGGAAATTGATGTAGGAAACCATGTCCAGTGTAAATAGTCTTTCTGATGCTTAACAAAGATGTAAAAGTGGCATTTATTTGATTTGCCTCAAAGTGCACTATAGACTGTTGGTGTGACAGAGAGCTGGGAAGGCCCAGATTTGCTATGTTCATTGAGAGTGTGGGCAGTGTGTGTGACTGTCCCTGAACTTGGGCAAATCTGGGAATTATAAGCTTTGTTTCTCTGTTACACCACTGAGAGCAGGGTTGGGTGGGGGTTTGGTCATGGCCGTGTGGATCCCAGGCCAAAAAGTTAGCTGTCGGCCAGCAAATGGCAGAGAGGTCTTCCAGCTGAATCTGTCTGGTACAAAGACTGGATCTGTGTGAGGTTGAACAAGTTACTGAGGCTTCTGGAACCTCAGTTTCCTTATGTGTAAAATGGGGAATGAGTACACTACTTTCTAGAATTGTTGTGAGAGATAATAAGATGATGCTTGCAAAATGCTGAGCACTCCATCGAGGTTAGTTGCTATCATGTGTTTCTGTTTCATGGATTTCATATCTTGTTTCAACTGTCTTGCATGTTATCATCATGTGGGTCGCAGGACAAAAGTCACTTTTTCAGAGACTCATCCTGATGGCTAAAGCTAAAGCAGCTGCTTCGCCAGCTACCCTCTTCTTTCTTGTCCTATTTTATTTTATTCACAGTCCTTATTCCTACCTGAAATTGTGTAATTTGTTTACATGTTGAAGGTGCATTTCCCCAAATTCAAAGGGGCTCTATGATGTCAACTGCTGTGTGCATCGTGTATAGAGCTGTGCCTGGCCACATGGCATGGCCTGGAGACAGATTAACTGAGTGGAGTGTGAGGGTCATAGTGCTGATGATGAGATCCGTGTGCTCTAAGACTTTGAAATCCTGGCTAAAAGGTCTAACCTCAGCAGGATTCTTCTCTCAACTTTGTGTTTTGTGCTGTGAGATGACTGGCTTTCCAGTTGGGGTATATAAGCTTGAGATCCACCAGGCAGGTTTTGAGCAGCCTTTGATAGCATATTTTGGAGGAGAGGAAGAGTTTGTATTTGGAAGCATGGGCTTCTAGGTGTAGTAGTACATTGGTATGGTTTGAATGTGTCCCCCAAAAACCATTATGTTGGAAACTTAATGCTTGATGCAACTGTGTTAAGAGGTGGGTCTTTTGAGAGGTAATTAGGCCCTCATGAATGGATTAATGCTGATGATAAAAGGGCTTGAGGGTTCTCTTGCTCTCTCTTATCCTCTCTTTGCCCTTCCCCTGTGGGATGACGCAGCAATAAGGCCCGTGGCAGATGCTGGCACCTTGATACTGAATTTCTCAGTCTCCAGAACTATGAGAAATCCATTTCTTTTCTTTATAGATTACCCAGTCTGGGATATTCTGTTATAGCAGCACAAAACAGACTAAGGGAGAGACACTTGTTGTTTTCCTCTGGTTTATCAGAAGGTGTCACCAGCCTGTTCTTCAAACTAAATGTCACCTGCGGCCTAACTATGCCAGCTTACAGGTACCTAACTTACTATAGAAAAATAATAGGGGAAAACCGGTAAGGAAATGGAACCATTGTAAAAACGACGGATGCTTGGTAAACTGTGCCCTGGCCACATAGTTAAAACAAGGTGAATTGAGAGGTTCCTCACAGTTAACTGTGAGTTGGGGATTTAAAAAAAATTCCTTTAATCTATCCCTAGCCTGTGTCCTTTCAAATGATCATTAATTGGAATGTTGTGATTTTAAAATCAGATTTTTTTCCCCAATAAATTTTGTTCTTGTTTAGTGACCATGACAGAAGAAGAAAAATCATTGTGTGGGTTGTTAATATGACTAGTCATGGGTGCTCAGCTTCCGTTGGCTTTGTGCCAACCTGCAACATGCATCGGGTGTGTAACCATAAACTGTTTTATAATGTTTTGGTAAAGTAGCCACCATTTTTGAGGGGTTAGACTGTCCGCCTAGTAACTTAGTTCTTTAATTTAATGAAGATTTCTTTATCCAGTTCTTGTTAGTGAATCTGTATGTACCTCTATTGTTGGTAGAGAGTAGTACAGTCATACAGATACTTATTTTGTAGGTAGTTGAAATGTTCTTTTAGGCAGTGCCATAGAAGATCTATGGTCTATTGTATTATTTGGAAATTGACTTTAGATGAATTTTCCATAGAAGCAGTGAAAGTACCACATATCATGGAGTTAGTATGTGCAGGTGTGTGTGTGTGTGTGTGTGTGTGTATGTATGTGTGTTAGTGTGAAGGACCTAGTGTTTACTATGCACATGGCAGTTCCTGTTTTTTCAGTTAGAAGTGGCTCTGCCTTTGCCTCAATGTGACATGTGTTTTAACTCATGTGGCCTAATTTGCTTATTTGATTTTTCTCACAGGTATTTTTCCTTTCAGATTTCACTAGCGTCACAAGATTGAACTGTTTTGATTGTTCAGCTCTGGTTGCTATCTCCACCAGCTTTTTTCAGAGTAATTTCAGTGTGAAGCATGCTGCTGTTTAGGTACTGTGAGTCATCCATAAAGTGACCAAATCACAGCACCCTTTAATTAAGCATACCAGCATATGAGCAAATACTTTTATACATTTTGTGCCTGAGATACTTAAGTACCTTCATTTTACTTTGGACTTTTTATTTACCAGATGGTATTAACTATTCATGTATACCTTGTATTAGAGAACCAGAACCAATAGAATATGCATAGAAAAAGAGATTTATTACAAGGAATTGGCTTACATGATTATAAAGGCTGAGAAGTCCCATGATTTGCTATATCTAAGATGAAGACCCAGGAGAACCAATAGTATAAGTTCCAGTGTAAGGTCAGGAAAATGCAGATGTATTAGCTAAGCAGCTAGAAAGATAGAGATAGATGGATGGAATTCATTCTTTCTCCACCTTCCTGATCCATTTGGGCCTCCTACTGGTTGGATAATGCCCATCCATGTTGGGGAGGGCCATTTGCTTTACTCAGTTCATCAATTCAATGCTGATTTCATCCAGAAACACCCACAGGTACAGCAAGAAATAATGTTTAACAAGATATCTGGGCATCCTAGTAGCCCAATCAAGTAGACATATAAAATTAATGATCACATACCTGTAGTATAATCAAAATAAGGTTTTGTTAAAACATGTTTGTGAAAGTGTATTTCCCAAGTTGGTTTAAATGATCAGACTCCGAGAGTGTTAACACCAGGTACTCCTTCTCTAAGTCCTGCTGTATACAAGGCTTTCTCAGTAGTGCTAACAACATCATACCTTTTCCTTCCCGACCAACACTTCATTTATTGACCTAATTGATTGCTGCATTTTTAGTGTATTCTTGGTTTTGTGAGTGTGTCTTCTGTAAGACAGTGAGTTCATCCACAATGAAGACAGTGTCTACTGGCATACGTTGGAGACAAATTGTTCGTTCAATTCCAGACCACCACCATAAAGTGAAAATCACAGTAAAGTGAGTCACATGAATTTTTTGGTTTCTGAGTGCATATAAAAGTTATACTTAAACTATATTGTAGTCTATTAAATGTGAAATAGCTTTGTCTAAGAAAACAATGTACATGCCTTAATTAAAATACTTCATTGCTAAAAAATGCTGATGAATATCTGAGCCTTCAGTAAGTCATACTCTTTCTGTTGCTGGAGGTTCTTACTTTAGTGTTGATGGCTGCTGACTGGGATCAGGGTGGCAGTTACTGCATGTTGGGGTAGCTGTGGCAGTTTCTTAAAATAAGACAACAATGAAGTTTGCTGTATCAACTGACTCTTCCCTTCACCAAAGGTTTCTCTGTAGCATGTGATGCTGTTTGATAGCACATTACCCATAGTAGAACTTTCAAAAGTGTAGTCAGTCATCTCAAACCCTGCCACTGTCTTATCAACTAAGTTGATGTAATATTCTAAATTCTTTGTTGTCCTTTCAGCAGTGTTTATAGCATCTTCACCAGGAGTATATTCCATCTCAAGAAATGAGTTTTTATTTTTTCATCCATAATAAACAATTCCTCATCTGTTGGTTTTATCATGAGATTGCAGCAATTCAGTTACATCTTAGGGCTCCATTTGTAATTCCAGTTCTCTTGCTATTTCCACCACATCTGCAGTTATTTCCTCAATGGAAGTCTTAAAGCTCTCAAAGTCATCTATGAGAGTTGGGATAAGCTTTTCCCAAACTCCTGTTAATGTTGATATTTTGATCTCCCCCCATGAATCATGAATGTTCTTAATGGTATTTAGAATGGTGAATCCTTCCCAGACGTTTTTGATTTACTTTTCCTGGATACATCAGATCAATCAGTATCTATGGCAGCTATAGCCTACAAAGTGTATTCCTTATCATTGACCCATGTGCTGAAAAATGAATGTTGTGTTAGCAGGCATTAAAACAACATTTATGTCCTTGTACATCTCTGTCAGAGCTCTTGGGTGACTAGGGGCATTGTAAGTGAGCAGTAATATTTTGTAAGTAATCTTTTTTCTGAGCAGTGGATCTCAACAGTGGTCTTAAAATATTCAATAGATCATGCTGTAAACAAATGTGCTGTCATCCGGGCTTTGTTGTTATAAAGCACAGGGAGCGTGGGTTTAATATCATTCTTAAGGGCCCTGGGATGTTCAGAATGGTAAATCAGCATTGGCCTTAACTTCAAGTCACCAACTGCATTAGCTTCTAATGAGAGAGTCAGCCTGTCCTTTGAAACTTTGAAGCCAGACATTGACTTCTCCTTCTAGCTATGAAAGTTCTAGATCAGCAGTCCCCAACATTTTTGGTATCAGGGACCAGTTTTGTGGAAGACAATTTTTCCATGGACTGGGGAGTGGGGTGGGGAGGGGGATTGTTTGGAGGATGATTAAAGCTTATTGCATTTATCATTTGATTTTTCTAAGGACCATGCAACCCAGATCCCTTCCATGCACAGTTCACGGTAGAGTTCGCACTCCTATGAGAAGAAGATGAACTGCTTGCCCGCTGCTCACCTCTTGCTATGCAGTCCAGTTCCTAACCCCAGGGGTTGGAGTCCCCTGTCCTAGATGACATCTTCTTATATAAGGCTGCTTTGTCTACACTGAAAACCTGTTGTCTAGCTGTAGCCATCTTCATCAATGATCTTAGCTCTATATTCTGGATAACTTGCTGCAGCTTCCAAATCACCACTTGCTGCTTTACCTTGCACTTCTGTGTTATGGAGAGAGCTTCTTTCCTTAAGCCTCATGAACCAACAGGCACAGTGGCTCATACCTGTAATCCCAGCACTTTGGGAAGCTGAAGGTGGGTGGATCACCTGAGGTCAGGAGTTCAAGACCAGCCTGGACAACATGACAAAACCCTGTCTCTACTAAAAATACAAATATTAGCCAGGTGTGGTGGCGGGCACCTGTAGTCCTAGCTACTTGGGAGCCTGAGGCAGGAGTATTGCTTGAGCCTAGGAAGCAGAGGTTGCAGTGAGCTGAGATCTCACCATTGCATCCAGCCTGGGCAACAAAGCAAAATTCTGTCACAAACAAACAAAAAAACAAACCTCATGAACCAGCCTCTGCTAGCTTTCAGTTATTCTTTTGCAGCTCTTCCATCTCTCTCAGGCTTCATTGAATTGAAGAGAATTAAGACCTTGCTCTGGATTGGGCTTTGACTTTAGGGAATATTGTGGCTGGTTTAATTTTCTATCCAGACCACTAAAACTGTCACCAGGTAAGCAGTAAGGCTGTCTTGCTTTTTTATGCTTTGTATGTTCACTGGAGGAGCAGTTTAAGTTTCCTTCAAGAACTTTCCTTTACATGCCCAACATGGTTCACTGTTTGGCTGAAGAGGCCTAGTTTTGACCTGTCTCAGCTTTTGACATGCCTTTCTCACTAAGCATAATCATTTATAGTGTTTGGTTTAAAGTGTGAGATGTGTGACTCTTCCCTTCACTTGATGTAGAGGCCATTGTGGGGTTGTTAACTGGCCTCCTGTCAATATTGTTGTGTCTGAGAGGATAGGAAGGCCTGAGCGGGGGGCGGGGGGACAGCAGTCAGTGGAGCATTCAGAACACATACATTTATTGCTATGTGCTATAAATATATGCTATCTTTTGTGGTAGCAGTTTGTGGTACTCCAAAACACTGACAATAGTAACATCGAAGATCCCTGATCACAGATCATTTTAACAGGTATAATAATGAAAAAGTTTTGAGATACTGTACGAATTACCAAAATGTGACACACAGACCAGAATTGAGCACGTGCTCATGGCACCTACAGACTTGTTTGAGGCTCAACTGCCGTAGACCTTCTATTTGTAAAAGACATTATCTTTGGAGCATGTTAAAGTGCAGTAAAGCAAGATATGCCTGTATATTTTTCCATGGTGAACATTGTCTATGAAACAAAGACAGTGGTGTTGTTTATACACCTTTCCTCCCTAATCCTGTTGGTCTTTGTAAGGAGCACATGGAGATGATGATTACGGCCATGAGCATCTCTCACTTCTGCCAGGTCTAAGTTTCCATTTTATGAATTATCCCCAACACAACTTACATTCAGGTATAAAATGATGGCAGTTACTTTGTACAACTACATCTTATTTAGAGGCGTCATTCTTATTTAATCTTCAGACTTTGAATAGGTAAAGGAGTGTTTTGAAACTTAAAAATAACATTTTCTAGTATTAACAGAACATAGTTATTTGATTTGATGGTAAATACAATTTATTGCCTAACATGGTGATATCAGGAAGGAACTGGGGTCTCTATCATTTTTTTTCAGAAACCATCATCACAACTGGCTTTTCCTCCATTGGCACATGGAATCACAGTGATATTGTTATTCAGCAGATCCTTATATCATGCTTACTATTTCCTGGCACTATTTTGTACTCGTGTAATGGTTCTATCAGTTTATGGTTGAAATAGTTGATGCGTTTCTGCTTATGTGCAATTTTAGCTTTGTTTTCTGAGACATCAGGCTTCAAGTAGTAAAGAACTGAGCAGTTGCATATAGCTAAAACTTAGTAATTTCTCCGAGTTCACTTTTAAACTCAATTGTTTAGAATGGTATGGACTTTCTGACAATTCTTTGTCTGTCGCTCTTTGGGCCAGGAGTTGGTTTGAGACTAGAATCAACCACAGACACTGGCTTGGGATAAGGTCTAAGGGACTGTGACAATAGTGGGTGACCACGTGATCTACTGCCGTGGCTGTGGCACGGTTCACTGGGCTAACTGTGGGTCTTTAAACCCCAAGGAAGAGTTTTCTCTAGTCCTCCTAGGGTAAAACTGGCTAGGTCCAAGTGTAATGAAGCTAAAACTTCTCACTAAGGACATTTCACTATTAGGACATGAACTCCGCCTTTAATTGAATTTTTTTCTTTTTTGAGACAGTCTCACTGTCACCCAGGCTGGAGTGCAGTGGTGCAGTCTTGGTTCACTGTAACCTCTGCCTCCTGGGTTCAAGCAATTCTCAGTCTTTTTAGTAGCTGGGATTATAGGCACACACCACCATACCCAGCTAATTTTGTGCTTTTAGTAGAGAGAGGGTTTCACCGTTTTGGCCAGGCTTGTCTCTGACTTTGGAACTCAGGTGATATGCCCACCTCAGCCTCCCAAAGTGCTGGGATTACAGACATGAAGTCACTGAGCTTAATTGATTTTTTTTTTTTTTTTCTAAAACCAGTGCTTAGATTTTGGTTAGCCGATATGGTGATCATTGGTGTCCCTAGTTACTGACATCACTGCCGTTTCCTAGCCAACCTGTATTTCACGCCTACAATGTGCCAGGCACCATGCTTCTACATAGGTGGGTGGAAGTAGAGTCTCTCCTCGCCCTGAAACAGTGGGTAACTGTAAGCCCCTGAGCCTCTTCTCTTAGAATGCCATCTTCACCTTCTGCCATCTCTTAGAATGCCACTTCTCTGTTCTGAACCCCAAATTACTGCCTGGTGTAAGAGAAGTGAACTGCCCTCATAGGTGCTTCTGTCCCCATGTGCCCCCTGAAATGTCCTATTGCCCATTTTAAGAAATGACCTTAGAGTCCTGTTGCTGTTGTTGAAATTGTCCATGCACCTTGTGTATGGGATCACATTGATCCCATGGTTCCTGCCGGCATGGGTGATGCAGCAACAGTGGAACAAAGAAATGTCTTTTTATTCACAGAGAGAAACGTTAGGCTTCATCCCTTTTTCTTTTTACCATCACTTTTCCAACTCTCCATCCCTCTGCTGTGGTCTGAATGTTTGTGGGCCCCCAGAGTTTGTACATTGAGATCTATGAATCCCAAGGGGATTGTATTCAGAGGTAGGGCTTTGGCAGGTAATTAGGTGATGAGGGTGGAGCCCTCATGAATAGGATTAGTGCCCTTATAAAAGAAACCCCAGAGAACTCACTTGCTCTGACAGCTGTGTGAGAATGCAGTGAGAAGGTACCACCTGGGAACCAGGAAGGGAACCCTCACCAGACACTGGATCTGCAGGCCTTGATCTTGGGCTTCCAACCTCTAGGACTGTGAGAAATTTTTGTGGTTTATAAGCTGTCCAGTTCATGGAATTTTGTTATAGTAGCCCCAGTACACTAAGGCACCCAGGCATTATGCTAGGTGCTGGGAATACTTGGAACAAAAAGTAATACAAATGGAATGTTATGTCAGTAGGTGTTATTGTCTTTTTTATATATTGATATGTAAAGTAACAAAATTCCTGTAAGGTATTTTTTTTCTACCAACAAGAAGGTAAATTGCTCATGCCTAAAATAGGAAATAAAGCTACAAGCAGGGCAGCTTCTGTTTGTGCTCATAAATGATTAATAGATTTGTTGAAGCCCTGTGGTCTAATGAAATGACAATATAGGGGTCATGAAAAGCTTGTATTTTTTTCAATTATTATTTTTAATTAACATGTCATACTTGTACGTATTTATGTGGTACAGCTTGGTATTTGGATACATGTATATAATGTGTTATGAGTAAATCTGTGTAATTAACATATCCAGCACATCAAGCATGTATTTTTCTATGTGTGTTAGGAACATTCAGAATCCTCTCTTCTAGCTATTTGAAAGTATATAATAAATTACTGTTAACCATAGTCACCTGCAATGCCGAACACTAGAACTGATTCCTCCTCTGTAGCTGTAATTTTGCAGGGGACTCGACGAATTCTTCCCCCTGCAACTGAATTAAGGCCAACACTAGGTAGGTGCCCCATGAGTGGGAGAGGCCCCCACACTGCAGGTGGAAGATAGGCCAGTATCCGCAGACTGCGTTCTTGCAATTGATGCTCAGCAGCTCACTAGAGCTCAAGTCCCCTTTGACATCCCTCATCCTAGTTTTTCTTCTTTATCTGACCCTGAAATACCTCTCCTGTCTGGCTCCTCTCTATTTCTAGGATCCTGTCCACCTTAGTTCAGACCTTGGTCATCTTTCCCTTCCTTTCTGCTCTCTCTGCCTCCAAATAAAGAGAAGAGAAGAAACAACCTCGTCTTTATCATGCTCAAGTAACTTGAATGCACAGGCATAAGGTGTATCTCAGCCTGACCACTAGACTGTGGGACTTGATGGAGGGGTGTAAATTACATTCCAGCCAGCAGAGTCTTGTGAATATCTGCTTCTGTCTTAAATTTCTCTGCTGCTTTGAGAGTAGTTTGTACCTGGAGATTTAGGTGAATTACATCTCCGGCGTTGAAGGAGTTTGCAGATGGGAACAAAGTACCACTATTGATAATAACCTGAGAGTTTGTGGAGAACACAAAAGGTGTTGGGATCGAGGTAAATGCCTGGATTTTGCAGAAGGCACCGAGAGCTCCTAGACTACACTGTACAGCGTGGTGGCCACAGGACACCTGTGGCTGCCCAGCGCTGGAAATGTGGCTGGCCTAAATTGAGATGTCCTCCTGGAAGTGTAGAACATGCCAGATTTTGAAGATTTAGTTTGAGAAAAGAATGTAAAAAACTCAGTAATTTTTATGTTAATTACATGTTGAACTGGTAATATTTTGGATTTATTGGATTAAACATATTATCAAAATTAACTTCACCCATCCTTTTATTTAAAAATATGGCTACATGAAAACTTAAGATAACATATATGGTTCACATTTGTGGCTTACATTATATTTGCATGGGATGGTGCCATTCTAGACTCTGTAATTCATTGATTGTGCTCCATCTCCTTGGCAGCATTCTAAAACATAGTGCGAAGCAGATGGTTATGTACTTGTAGAAGAGAAAGTAGTAATAACTAAAAGCAAGAATAATTCCACTGAGAACAAATTATGCCAAACTGACCTCATTTTTTTTCTTTTTATAGGGTTACTTGGCTAGAAAATCAGAACACTTCTGTAGGTTTATATCTGGATTTCCGTAACTCATTTGAAATTTGTCCTCTGATCAGCTCGAAGGCATTTTTGAGAGCATTGAGTTGTGGTTGATGACACGGCTCTGTGTGTAGCTGGTGGAAGTCGGTTTGAGACAGTGTCTCACTCTGTCACCCAAGTTGGAGTGCAGTGGTGTGATCTCGGCTCACTGCGTTGTCTGCCTCCCAGGTTCAAGTGATTCTCGTGCCTCAGCCTCCTGAGTAACTGGGACTACAGATGCACGACACCATACCTGGCTAATTTTTTTTTTTAAGTATTTAAAAAAAATACTGGGTTTCACTGTGTTGGCCAGGCTAGTCTCAGACTCCTGACCTCAAGGGATCTACCTGCCTTGGCCTCCCAAAGTGCTAGGATTACAGGCGTGAGCCACTACGCCAGCCCTCGGTTCTCAGTTCTTGATGGTTGTGTCAGGAACAGCCTGAGTTGTCCTCCAACTTCCTATAGAGTTTGTTTCCTTTCAGGAATGTGAGGGAAGATACACTAGCCTCATTTGGGAAGAGATCAGGTTTGGTCAGGTTTTTAGTGCTCTAGAAAGTTCTGTCCCATGAGCCATAATCTGTTGAGTGATCTGGGGCTCATTCATTGAACACATTCATGGAGTACTTATGTGCCCTGGCACTGTGCTAGGTGCTGGGATTAAGATTAATAAGATATCATCCCTAACCTTAAATTTTCACCTAGCAGGAAAGAAAACAGCTTAAATGAAAACACAGTCTCTGTGGTAGCACACCATTAGAGAGGCACATGTGTGTGGGGTGCCGGGCCAGGCCAGGGATATCACTCTCAGCTCTGCTGGTTTGACAGGATCCGCTGGTTTAACCTGATCCTGATTTCTAACTCCTACCGTTAAGAATGCTTAATTGTTGTAAAACTAAAATCATTATCTTTAATTGTTCGTATCCCACAACTTAGCAAATTCATTTATGTGAGATTTTTCTGCAGCTATGGTAGAAAGCTTGGCAACGTCTGCTTTGAAAAATTTCCGGGACAAAATTGTCCTGACTCTGTTCCTTGCGGGGGGTGGGGGGGTGTACTGGGCCCAAGTACCAGAGTGGCCTTCAGATATCTCTCAAAGAACATCCTAGCTTTGCCTACACAGTATCTGTTTGGCTGTATCCCTATAGAAGTGAAGAATTCTACATTATAATCAGGTATTTTGAACTCTAGCTAAGAGTTAGGAACCTACTGAGCTCTTTAACATTGAGGATGTTTGTTTTCTATTCAAGAGACCAAAATAGATGCCCCTTTCTTAACTAATAAAGACCCTAAGGTTAAAGAAACAAAGTTGCCTACAGATTGAGGGTTCAGAAGCCTGGCTGGCATGGCAAATTTCTAAATTCCTATGGCTCTAAGGAATGATCAAATGCCTCCTAATGGATTTGCCACGCAGACCACTGCAACTGGACAGAGCACTGGCCTTTTTAGCATTCTTTTCTAATCAGCAACTGCAGACATTAAATGGTTTCAGTTTGCTTTTAGAGACTGCACACACGCTGTCTTTGTTCCCCTGCGGTTCACCTTTTGACATAAAGAGCCAAATTCCACTTCATTTTAATGCTGAAACCCCGTCCCCAAAGTGAACATGAGATGTATTTATGTTACATATATGTTTACCCACTGTGCACGCTCTCAGCTCCTTGCAAACCTACGGAATGTGTAGGACTCTCGTGTGATACAGACCCTGTGAGGCATAAAACCCAACCTGTCCTTCATCTTTGAAGAAAGAAAGAGAACCTTTTACACACACTGAAGATCGTCTCTTCCTTGTCTGCGAAACAGATACCGTGTAGGCCAGGCTGGAATGTTCTTTGAGAGATGTTTGAAGGCCACTCTGGTACTTGGGCCCAGTACACCCCGCCCCTCCAAGGAACAGTGTCAGGACAATTTTGTCCCGGCAATTTTTCAAAGCAGTCGTTGCCAAGCTTTCTACCACAGCTGCAGAAAAGTCTCACGTAAATGAGTTTGCTAAGTTGTGGGATACGAACAATTAAAAATAAGGATTTAGTTTTATAACAATTAAGCAATTCTTAACAGCAGGAGTTAGAAATCAGGATCCAGTGGATCTTGTCAAACCAGCGGAGCTGAGGGTGATACCCTGGCCTGACCCAGCACCCCACACATATGTGCCTCTAATGGTGTGCTACTACAAGGGCTATGGTTTCATTTAAGCTGTTTTCTTTCCTCCTACATGAAAATGTAGGGTTAGGGATGATGTTAATCTTTACTCCCAGCACCTAGCACAGTGCCTACCAAGTTGCTGTAGTTTCACCTCAGTTTTGCCTAAGTTTGCCGGCAAAGCAATATCGTCAGAGAGCTCTCCTTTCTATTCTTTAGCCATCCTGGTCTTCTGGATGACATTTGGTTCTGGAAGATTATTTCCGGGATTTAGGTGGCCCATTCATAGCTTTGCTTCCATCAGCTTGTGTCTTCCAAGTATGTAGTAAGTGGCTCTAGGCAGCATCCAGGTGGCAAGCAGTTATGTTAGACCCCCATGGAATCACCTTCGTGACTGAGTAGCCCTCACATCTGTCACAGGCTTTGCTTCAGCTGAAGGATATTCCAGAGATGGCCACATGGCATCTTACTGTATTGTGGTAGAGATTTTGTGAGGACCTCATGCATTACTGTCTACTGCACTCTGCACTTTACACACCTTTAACGATCTGTCAAAAACCTGCAAGGCAAGTAATTTGATTAAAAAGATGAACAGTCAACTTAGGCAAAATTGAGGTAAGACCATAGCAACTTGGTAGGAAATTCTGGCCAGTTTATTCTCTAGCTTGACCTCTGTGTTATATGCTTAAATTTTCTCTAGGTACTATACTTTTAATTTTCTGTTTTCCTCTTTTTGTTGTTATTGAAAATATCTCACATATTCTTGGGAAAGAAGGCAGGGCTTAAGGTAAAATGAAAGGCTTTCTTAGTGTTATTTTTGGTTGGAAGTTGGTTGTGTTTAAACTTAACACCGGAAGACAGAAGTTATTTTTGACTTTGTTCAGACTTTATGTTAAATGTCTACATCAGGAGTGGGCAATGTTTTTATTTTTATTTATTTTGGTAGGTGAGAAAAAATATTTGTGCACTTTTTTTCACACGCAAAATAAAAGGTTTTATTAGTCCTAGGGGAAAAAAATTAAGAATGATCTCTTTGAGTAGAAAGCCTCCAAGGGGGATTTAGTGCTGGTTCTGGGCCATGAACGTGGTTTGTTCCGGGCACATTGGGTGGTCACAGGTGTGGTGCACACAGCCCTTTCAGTCCCTGGGCCTGTGGAGGACCGCTGGAGGACATTTGGGGCCATCCCATTTCATCCTCGGAGCAGTGCTGCAGAGTCTGTGTTACTGTGGTTGCACTTTAGTAACAGGGACATTGGTGCAAAGATGTACTCTTCGAGTTGTTCGGGGAGTGGAGGAGTGGATGAGGACAGGGACGGAATGGTTCCAGAGCTTGGGGTCCCATTGTCCTCCTCAGTTTGTTCTTCCCTTTCCTGGAGTCTGAGGTCTCATCCCACCTGAGCTTGGCAAGGTAGAGTAAGCATTCCCATGATGTTTGCCATCCCAAGCTGGTGTCTCCCTGCTGGGATGGCTCCCAGAGTCCCCAAATTCTGCTTCCCCCTGGGCTGTTACTTCTATCAAGTTTACCTTCCCCCCCAGACCTGGGAGGGGCTGTGAAAGGCCCCTGATGGGTCTTCTCTAGGACCTCCTTCTTCTGAAAGACTGGGTGATGTCTCTGGAACTTAGGTTGCTGAGCTTTACTTATCAACCAAGATTTCTCTTATTACTGAACTAAATGGCAAATACCTGCTGTTGCAGAATCTTTCCCCAAAGTGGATCAGAGATGGAGTATCATCAGTAGCATCTCAAGAAATGTCAAATCTGGCAGAAGAATATGAATGGGGCAGCTTTGGGCTGTGCCCATGGCGGTATTTGGGCACACATCAGGGGCTTATGGTAGGGGGTGGGTGCTGCCTTTCTCTGGCAGCAGTCCCAGCCTTGCACACTTTTTGGGACTCAGTAAGTAGTTGTTTATTGATTGGAAAGGTCTCGGGGTGGAGGTGATTTGTGAATTACGTGTGTTCACCACGTTGCCGAACCCATGAGGGAGAGTGGTGGGTAAGCAGGCGTCAGCTTAGTGTGCAGTCCCATGTGACCCAGACCAGGATGGGCTGCCATATAAAGTGGACCCTCTGTAGTTCTGGGGCATGGAGCGGGAGTCCAGCATGGCTGGACAGTCATCTTTTGGTCCTGCATGCTGAAGCCAAGATTTTTTTTATCTTGACACATACCGTCCTCACCCGTAAACTACAGTTGCTGTTGCTATTTCTGGCACCACCGTTTTTATTTCTCATTTTGGGTTTATTTTATCATGCCTTGGGAGCTCTGAGCCTGCTCTGCGGTAGACTTAACCAGAGTCTATTCAGGGCACTCTCAGGGACATAGTGTTGGAAAATAAGGTCACTTCTCTCTCTCACACTGAAATAAACTGATAAACGCTTGTATGCGGAGTACAGGAGGAATGAGGTAGCTGGCCTGCCGTGCTGGCGTGTCTGTCACTGTGCTGTGAAAGTGACTGGGACGTGGGCCTCGTGTGAACGGGGATTGACTGTGAGCTAAGACCTGGCATCTGCTTGTGATGATCATGCTTTTGTCATCCATTCTCTGTGGCTTGGAAAAGGCCCAAGCCAAACTAGAACAGTCAGAGCTAAATTGGCATAAGGCATGTCAGTTCTTCCTCGAAGGGCCCTTTCGGAGGACCCACTTCAGTGGTCCGACTGTCCACCTAGTAAGAACACTTGGGATTACAGAGCTTCCTGGGCCTCTCTCTGCCGAGTGGGAATCAGGGGGACTGTGCAGGGTACTCCCTGGGGGACGCTGATGCACAGGTAGCTTTAGGAACCCTGGATATGGGTCAGTGCCTTGTAAACTGAAGCACACAGTCACCAGGAGGGCCATTCAAACAAATTGCCAGTTGCTCCAGAGTTTCTTATTCACTCAGTCTGGGGAGGGCCTTGAGATTTGCATTTTTCCCAAGTTCCCCGGTGATGTTGAGCTTGTCTAGGTGAAGTCCTCATCTGAAAGGTGTGTAGTGCTAGGTCTCTGTCCCTGGCATAAGGTTATAAAGGTGGATGTCTTGCAGAGAAAATGCTGCAAATGGCATAAAGGGTTGTGAAAGTTCTCCCAGAGAATATGACCTTTGATGCAACAGGCTTTAACCTTCTCATTCAGAACCTTCAGTGCAGTTCCTAATTTTAAAATAACACTTCTGCTTAATAAGCCATGTATATATATATTTTCCCTAACTACTTTACATTTTTCTTCAGTCTGTGTAGATTTTCATATTTAAAATGCCGGTTCATCTATGATTTGCTTTTGGGGTTATTTATTAAACATTTTAGACATTTGGAAGCAAACCTATTATGATCTTTATTTTTTATTTTAAAAGAAAATGTTTTTGAAGCATATTCTGCTATAAATATTTATAAATGTAGTGATTATTAGAAATTTTTACTAATGTCAACACTTTAGGCCATGAAAATGTACTTATGTCCTTGGATATAAAAATATTTTTACAAAATAACTCTCTTAGGAATTTTAATTGTTTTAGTTGATGAGTTGTTTTAGTTGATGTTCTTCTTTATGCTCAGACGGCGTGGGCAGTTTTTGTTTAAGATAATGTTAAAGCTGGGCACAGTGGCTCACACCTGTAATCCCAGCAACTTAGGAGGCTGAGGTAGGTGGATCACTTGAAGTCAGGAGTTCGAGACCAGCCTGGCCAACATGGTGAAATCCCGTCTCTACTAAAAGCACAAAAAATTAGCTGGGCATGGTGGCGTATGCCTATAATCCCACCTGCTCAGGAGGCTGAAACAGGACAATCGCTTGAACCTGGGAGAATGCAGTTGCAGTGAGCCGAGATTGCGCCACTGCACTCCAGTCTGGATGACAGAGCAAAACTGTCTCAAAAAAAAAAAAAAAAAAAAAAAAAAAAAAAAAAAAAAAAAAAAAAAGATGACATTAAATTTACACTCTCAGAACATTTTTTTGTCAACAAAAATTGATACAGATTCTATTAAATGGATTAATTTTGGAGGAATATGGTGAAGATAATTTCTAAATTTAGTCTAGGTCCTTAAGTAAAAGTGGCCTTAGTTAACTAAAACATGTTTTTGAAAAGTCATGAGGGGCCCTGCGTGGTGGCTTACACCTGTAATCCCAGCACCTGGGGAGGCCTAGGTGGGTGGATCACTTGAGGTCAGGAGTTTGAGACCAGCCTGGCCAGCATGGCGAAACCCTGTCCCTACTAAAAATAACAAAAGTTAGCTGGGTGTGGTGGTGCATGCCTGTAATCCTAGCTACTCAGGAGGCTGAGGGAAGGCAATCACTTGAATACAGAAGGTGGAGGCTGCAGTGAGCTGCGATCGATCCACTGCACTCCAGCCTGGGTGACAGAGTGAGACTCTGTCTCAAAAAAAAAAAAAAAAAAAATGAAGAAGAAAAGGCATGAAGATGAAGATTTCAAGTGAAATCTGATTACATGAGTATTCTATAATTAAAATAGGTCCTATCTGGAAACTTAACTCTTGGAATATTGAACTATTCTGTATCATTCAATTCATCCTATTTATATAGTTTAATTATGTATTTGACCCATTTAATCTGAGTATCTTGTAAAAAGAAAACTATGTAGGTTATCTTTTTATCAATTTTAGCATCTGAGAAATCTGATGTCTTTTTGGTGGATGTGGCCAGAGAGAACTGGAACATGTGCTGTCATTGCCAGTTTGATGATTTTTTAACAATCTATGAAATAAATGCTTTTAGAAAATGATTTTACTGGGCAAAGAGAGAGCCAGGAGTGGATGTAAAATTTGTATTATCTATTGTTGCATAACAAATGACACCAAAACTTAGTGGCTGAAATGATAACAGATTTTCTGTCTTCCCATTCTGTGGAGATTCAGAGTGTCTTAGCAGGGAGTTTCTGGCTCAGGTCTCTCGGAAGGTTGTTCTCAGTTGTGGCTGGGATTGCAGTTATGTGGAGGCTGTACAGAGCCTGGAGGCTCCATGCCCAAGGTGGCTTAGCTGGCTCAGCTCCTTGACTGGAGAGTTGATGCTGCCTGCTAGTGGGGGCAGGGAGTTCAGTTCCACCCCAGCTTAAGCCTTATCCTGGTGCTACTTGGTTGTAGATCAAATTTTTGGCCAGGTAAGAACCTGAAAGAAGATTTTTCATAATGTGTCAGACTGGCTAGCTACCCAACTCTACGTCTTCATCATGTTTGCCCTGGGGTGCTGCCTCATGCCAGGAAGTGCTCCAGTCTGTGTCTGTCGTGTTCTGTGCCATCCAGGAGCTCACGATGCAACAGAGAGAAGGCTAAGCCCAGGGCCCATGAGAACCTGGTGCAGTGAGCAACATGAGCACAGCCTGAATGAAGAAGGAAATGTGTCAGGAAAAGCTTTCCTGAAGAAGGTCAGATTTGAGCCGAATCAGACATGCCTACCTTTTAAGAGAAGGTAGAGGTTAACCAGGTGAAGCTATGGGCTAGAAGCAGGGAGTTGGGGGAGAAATTCAGGAAGAAAATGCTAGGCAGATAGAATAGATTTAGTTAAGGGAATGAGGCTCAAAACAGCACAGCAAGTCTGGAGAACTTCAGCAGTTTACTTTTGCAGTGCCTAGGAAGATGTTTGAGTTGCAGAAAGATGCCAGGACTGGAGATGCTAGTGTGGTAAGTAAGGGAGTCAGTGCTTCTCTTTCTCAACCACACAGCTTGGTTGCATGTGCATCTCGCCCATCATGTACGTTTTCTCATTCATTCCTCTACAAAGGTCCGAGCATTTACAAGGCTTAAGGCATTATGATGCTTTATTGAACCCTGCAAGGTAGATATGTCCGCATTTTATACATGAGAGACTGGCTGAGGGATATTATTGACTTGCCCAAGATGATGTGGCCAGTGAGTAACAGGGCTGCTTCTGTGTGAAAACCTGAAAGTCAAGTTAACATGCAAGCTAGTTCTTCATAAGAATCACTGGAGGCACATATTTTGTATAAAGACTACAGAGCTCCACTCTAGACTTACTTATGTCTAGGGAAGGGCCTCAGGTAGTCTTTACTATTGGTGAAGTTGAGAGCTTAGCTTTGCTTTCACCTTGAACTTGAGTTGAAGTTCAAGTTCTCACATCAGTGAGAGTGGAAGAATTGAGGAAGAGAGCCTGCGGTTTGTTTTCTGTATGTGCTGAGGGGCATGAAGTCCAAAGGATGTTTTTGGAAAATTGTGAGTGACATTACAGAGCCAATCTCTTTGAAGAGATTTTCAAAGCCTCTAAAAAATAAATTGTGAAGAAAGATACCCATAAGTGTCAGTATCTTCGAATCAACACACAATTGGACTTTTGATATTTGATTTGATTTGATATTTCATGTGGATGGGTAAGTAAAGGTACTAATGAGGTATTTGATAGTGATACTAGAATCAAAAGCTGATAAATACCTGAATACAAAGGCCAGACAAGTAATAATGTCATGGTGTTCCTCAGGACTACAGAAAAACATGAAGAATAAAATTACTAAGAATTATTCAAAAGAGTGCTTTGTTGTTAAGGATTGCTCTGGATGTCATAATGTACTGTTTTAAGCTTTTCACATGTATTGGGTCATTTTATCCTCAAAACCAAAAATGTTACTATTTTTGTATTTCACAGGGCTATAGAATTTGAAAAAATGTGTAATTTAGTTAATTATTATTTTTAAATACTCAAACAAATGTGTTTAATTTTTAATATCCTTATAATTTTTTCTGTCTGTTCTGTCATTGAGTGTGGAGTGGTAAAAATCTTCACCTGTGATTGTAGATTTGTCTGTTTCTCTTTTCAGTTCTACGAACTTGTATTTCATTTAGTTGAAGTTCTATAATTAGGTGCATGCACATTTAGAGCTCTCAGGTCTTTGTAAGAACTGACTCTTTTTAATTATGTAATGCCTGCTCCTTGTCTTTGGAAGTGCTTCTTGTCTTAATTAAGTTTACTTTGTCTGGTATTGAAATAGCCACACCAGCTTTCTCATGATTAATGTTTGCATGGTATATATACATATATATTTTTTCCATTCCTTTATTTTTAACATGCCTCATCTGTATCCTTAAAGTTTGTCTCTTATGGTGTATAGTTAGAGATTTCTTTTTTTTACCCAGTCTTGACAAACTTTCCCTTTTAACCGAGGGATTGAGTTCATCTAATCAGCCTTTAAAAAAAAAGTCTGTCAATATCTCAGCTGGGAGAAAGTTGGTCTATAATTTTAGATCTTTGATTTCCTGTTGGATTAAAAGATTGAAGCATCATGAGAGTATATGGGGTACACAATTTCTCTCAGCCTTTTGTCTAATTTGGGAGGCTGGGGGAAGGTGGGGGTAGATTAGAAGGCTTATTAGGAAAAGTAATTTGCTTTTGCATTTGCTCTTCTAGCTTCCAATCTCCCACCAGTCCATGCCATTGTCTATGGCTTGCCTGTCTCTCCTCGTTACTGCAAGTCTCTCTCCAATGGCTTCTTCCTCCTTATCCAGACTGGGCAGTCCTCAGATAGAGAAGCTGCTGTGGCTGTCAGCTCACCTAGGAAGGGCTTCTTTCTTCCTGGACTTTGGCTTCTTTGCATTTATTATTATTTTCCAGGCCCATAGAAAAGTAACTTTTTATTTTGTCCAGGTAAAATGCTTTGTCGCCATAGGGTGAAAGGCTTTTTTATGCTTCTAATTGGACACAGAAGTCTCATATGCATTTTTAAAGCAAGTGCCCCAAAGTATAAAGTGTCGGTGAGTTCTCTTGTCCCCTGGATGCTGATTGGGTTACAGCAGTTGGAAGCACTGGGTGACCATCAGTGCCCAGTTGAATGTGTTAAGTGACATTCTTCTAATTTTTTTTTTATCCAAGTCTAAAATCTGTGGTATCTGTGCTATTCTATTGGGTTACTGCTGGTTACTGATACCTGCCAACCAAATAAGATATCTGAAAGGTAGTAAATAATAATAATAATAATAATAATGATAAATAAAACAGGCATTGCTCTGTAGGACTTGCCCTGAGACACTCTTTTTTAGTTATGGAACTGCCCGATCACATGTAAGCCAGAAAACATGAAAAGTTAAAGATACATACACAGACTTGATTTGTAGCATTACTACTGCTTATGGTTTAAATGTAACTAATTATTTACTGTTTCAGATACTGTATCAGTGTTGTTAAATGTATTGTCATTTAGTAGTCTGAACAACCCAGGTTAAAACTGAGATTCCAAGTTGGGGTTGGCTATAAAATATACACCTTTAACCACTGTGCTACCTTGTTCAATGAAGTTTATTAACTAATATTATTTTATCTAATAACTACTATATTGTGGGCATTGATTTGAGAGTGAATTATAAGAGAATTTGAGATAATTTGATATGAGATATGGACATAAAAGAAATCAAAGACCGTGGAACATATAGTTTTGTTGGTCAAGCTAGGCTTACATAAAACAAACAACCAGTGCTACAAAACACCATATAACAAATGCTATATTTTATGGAGCAAGTTGTATTTTTTATCTTACAATATAGTATTACCATTAAGATAGCAAAGTTGCCTTTAATGTAATGGAGGCATTAATTTGAAATTTATTCAGAGTGTCAGTATTTCTTGACCAGTCATTTATATTGACATTAATTTCCCTGAAGTTCTAAAGAGAACATATAGCAGACATTAAATATGGAAAGTTTAATCTGCAGGGAGACCTTACCCTAATTGCTGTACACACATACCATATACTTGGCTCTAGCACTCCACTTGCTGGGGAGCCAGTGTTGAGGGTTTCTGGGGTGCACAAGTGAGAAGGGAGCTGCGAGCAGCATCGTGGGGTGCTGTTGGTGCTAGTCTCTCGATCCTGCTAGTGTAGTCTGGCTCTCACTTTCATCAACACAATGATTTATATTTAGCCTGTTCATGCACAAGATCTTTACTGGTAAGAAAGACCTGATCGTGCTTCTATTCTGAAAGCTAAATGTCCTTTGACATGAGAAGTAAGAAGCGCCCAGTAGACATGCCCTATGCCATGGACAAACCATACTGGTATTATTCTAAGCAAAATAAGCCAGTCACAGAAGGACAAATACTGCATAATTCCACTTATGCAAAGTACCTAGTCAGCGGTGACAGAAAGTACAACAGTGGTTTCCAGGGGCTGTAGCAGGGAAGAAGTGGGGGTGAATGGGGGTACAGAGTTTCAGCTTTGCACGATGAAAGAGGTTCTGGAGTTGGGTGGTGGCGATGGTCATACAACAGTGTGATAGTACTTACTCCATCCACTGTACACTTCGATATGGTTAAGTTGGTCAGTTTTACATTATATATATTTTACCTCAGTTTAAAAAATGGAATCATATAAAACATGATGTCTCAATAAAATTTACATTTCAGCCTTTAAAAAAAGTATCCAGTGGATTCTGTTACATTTTACTAACATTATGCTTAATTTTTTGTAGAACAGCAGAAAACATCAGTATTGGTATTGGCATTGTTCTCCACTTGCTTATTAAGGAGATGAATAGCTTTTCTTAGTAGAAATTCTTTGGCCTGAAATCATTGCCACCTGCTCTGGAAAGCACTTGAAGAAGGCTCCAATTATACTTCTAGACAAGAAAGCCCAAACCCAGGGGGTTGCTAGACAGTGATTAGTCTCTCGAAGGGCAGAAAAACAATGTGGGAAAGCCCTGCCCTTGCAGGTGGTGAGCCCCAGGAACCTGTGTGTCTTTAAGACAGATTATATGAGACTTAGAGTCCCTGCATCTGATGTTGAATGTATCATGGAGACTAAGTTTTTAAGGAAAAAAAAAAATGAAAGGGAGACGAATTTCAGCAGAACTCTTTAATACTTGGAAGGATGGAAAACTGCCAGTTTATATTCATAGTGGAAAACAGAAATTTGTTGACTTAATTTCTTGGCATGGTATTCTAGGGTTACTTAAGTACTATTATATAATTTTTATTTTTATTTTTTAAGCAACACAGTGACTGATTTAATAGATAGCCATTTAAAAATAATAATTTAAAAGATCAGCCTCCAGATAAGATAAATGCTTCCTGCTTTAGATTTTTGTGAGTTCTTTACCCCAATGTTTTTACTTTAAAGAAGTATTTGTTATGATATCAGCTAATAAAGGATTTTGCATGTGAAATTGTGAGCAGCTACAAAATATATGTTTTTTGCAACAGTTTCTGCTGGACAAAGAAATACAGTGACTTTGGAAGAACTGAGCTGATGAAAAAGTAAATATTTCCCTGAACTGATGAAAAAGTAAATATTTCCCAATATATTTAGGACTTAATGAATCTCAGGTGCTTTCAAGTTTAAACGTTTTTTAAGGAAGGTGGTCCCACCATTCTCTCCTGCCTAGTATAGCATAATAGTCCCACAAAATATATCAGAGTTACCCTCATTTACATTCATATATGGGGATCTGAATAGTAGTCCCATCTAGATGCTGCTCACATTTTGGCTGGGAACTTTACTATAAACTCTGTTTGCTTTGTTATGATATTTGTCTTTTCTAGATGAGTTAGGATTTCCAGCTTTTGATACAATCATTGAAATCCTGGAAAATGACATTATTAATTAGATCATATGAGTCAGTCATGTGCTAGCTTTGAAAATGTGTATTTGTAAAATAAGCTGTGTCTGAGTACCATTTTTAGGAGTGTTAAAAATGAAAATGTAAGATGTGTAGCACTCTTTTTTAAAAAACATATTATTTGCCACCAGGTATATTTATCCTTAATTTGCAACCAAGTATATTTATCCTTAAAAAGATTTTGTGACACTGACATTGTAGTCAGCACTTACAGGTTTTTCCATTGTGGCGTTTTTCGAAATTTCTATCTTGGTGTAACATTTCTTTGACCATATATGGATTTGCTAAATGTTATTGTTTATAGAGAATCAATGAACAAAAGTGATGGGCTACATTTGAGTACATTTAATGAAACTTTGAAGAGTGTGTTTTTCTTTTCTTTTTCTTTCTTTCTTTCTTCTTTTTTTTTTTTTTGGTAAAACCCAGAGAAATATACAGGTCTGTTTCAACTCGGTTCAAATAAATAAGTAATTAGAATACATAAAAGGCTTTTTTTAGGCTGTCTTTTTTCATAGCATGTGAGGAGCATTATAGAGAGGTGATTATGGGCTTACTCATTTGAACCTCAGAAAGATGTCTCTAATTGTATAAGCCTGCCTTTTTTGGAAAGAAAAGGAAAATTTTCAGATTGTTTGGAAATCAATCCGTAACCAAAAAGGGGGATAGAGGGAACTTTGTTAAGTGACTCCTCTGTGCCTGGCATTTTTACATATATTATTTTGTTGGTACACATTCCTGGAAAGTAGGCATTATTTCTCTTTGTTGATGAAAAAATGGATTGCCCAACTTGATTTGTCCAAGGTACATTATGAATAATAGTGGCCAGGACTTAACCCAACTCTGCCTTACTCAGTGCTGCTGTTGAACAGCCAGCCAGCATTGACTGAATGTGTGCCTTGTGCCAATTCCTTTGTCCACTTTTTTATAATAAATTGTTATTTGATTCTCACAGTGACCCTTGGAGGAAGGGGCTATAATTAGTTCTCTTTTTATAGACCAGGAGGTTAAGTTAGTTACTCAACGTCACATAGTGCCATAGAGGCAGGCTTTGAACTCAGTTGGCTTCAGACTTCCAAAGAGAGTACATTAGCTAATCGTTTTGGTTCCTATACTGTATCCCAACTTAGGCAGCCTAGATCCTTTAGAGAGTTGCTCACTTTCTATCTTCTGTAGACTTATAATAAGGGTATTTGCCTGGGCTTACACTATTTGTGCTGCATAACCCACGTTGATACACTGCAGACAAGACATGAACAACATGGCTCACTTACTGCCTTGGGATCCCACTCATTCAGAAATATCTATGAAGTGTCACATCCTAAGCCACATCCCAGTGATTAAGATAACCAGGCAGGGGATTGTGGTTTAGTGGGAAGATATAGCTATAACTAACCTTTATATCTGGGACAAATGTTTTAACGGAGGCAGCAAGTCACCATGGGCATGAAGGAGAGAAGTGATCAAAGCTCCGAGAGGTCAAGGGAATGTTTCTCAAAGGCAGCACTGTCTGAACTAGGGAAGCATGGGCTGAAAGTCTCCAGACTCACAGCAGTAAACAGGGGTATTTCAGGTAGCATGTGTCCAGTGGGAAGGCAGGAAGCATGGCCTGGTGAGAGGGTGCTGCAGTGCTTCTGAATAGCTGAGACAGAGCAAATGGGGACGTTGGTAGATGAGACTCCATCCATAGTGACCTTGTCTGCCATCCTGGGAGGTGTTTGGACTTGATCTTGTAGGTGATAAGGAGCAGTGAAAGTGTAAGGATTATAGGTGTGAGGGCAGGAGGGCATGATGACTGGATATGAGAGATTAATTTTGCTGAAAGGCTGGTGTTGGGAGACAGGTTGTGAGGATATGGTAATGCCTGGGTGTCACACTGAAATTAATTTAGGATGAGAGTATTACTAAATTTGTAGCTGCTGACAGGTGTCCCTACCTTAACAGGCAGTCCATTCAGATTTGAGATTGTTCAATTGCCACAATGTTCTTATCATAAGCTGTATAACCTCTCTGTAACTTCTGCTACTCAGAATGATGTCTCTTCCTCCACATGACAGGCACTTCCCTAGTTGATTTAAATATTTTTAGGTACACGTCCTATCCACCCATGCCTCAGTTTTTCAGGATCTGCTAGTGCTCAACACTCTTAACTTGAGTTGTACAGGAGGTACTTGGCCTTTCCAGACTCATACATCATCTTAATGGGGGCTTGCAACACTATGTAAGATTCTGGCACCTTCAGCTGGGCTTTAGGAGGGGGCTTGTAATGGGTACATTCACAGCATAACAGAACATCCCCTTTGCCCCTCCTACATGGGATGACCGGTTGAGTACAGAGTAGTGCTTGTCTATATTTGTACTGAACTCAATGCTTCTGATAGTGTAGCCTATAATTTCATTAGTATTTATGCCATAGCTAACAGTTGAGAGAGAAACTCAAACTTGCAGGCTTTTTTAACGTAAAATAGTTTGAGCTTCTACTGTGGATTGCATTACTTACTTTTTTTGGATGATGTGTTTGTAAGGGCAAGGACTCTTTTTTACTTAATCTTGATGTCCTCTTCCATCTAGTGTAGTGACTGACAGATACCAACCCATCAGGAAATAGTTGTTGAATAAATGTAGTTTGATTATTATTTTGACCTGCATTTGACATTGGTACTATAAAGTTGTTCTAGCTTAGAACATTTGGAATCACGATTCTATTGTATATCATTTCAGTCATAGTCAACCTTGAATCATCTGTAATCACTTTGATAAGCCTATCTTAAGGCTTGCTTACATTATGGATAAGAATGTCTGGTAGGCTCAGAGACAAGCCTTGTGGATGCTTAAGACATGTTTCCCACTTAGTATGTCAAAGGGTTTTTAAGAATAGTTTTGGAGTTGATTTATAATCTGGTCTATAATTCAAGTTTCCACATTTACTGTTTTTTTCTACACATTTTTTGGTAAGTCTTTGTTACCCACGCAATGAGTGGGTTCAATTTCTTGGTGGGTGACAGTCCATTGACCACAACTGGATTTAACAAGGGAATTTTATTACTTGCAAGAAGTAAGGACACCAGGATAGCTCCCAGAGCAGTGCCTTCCCTAACTATGGTGAAAACAGGGCTTTCATTAGGCTGGTTAGCTGTCATTGTATGAAGAGGTAAAGGCAGTGCAGGTGCAGCTGCTGGTCATGTTTCTACATATTCAGCTTCTACATAAGATCAAGCTCCTACATATGGTCATGCTTCTACATACGTTATATGTAATGAAAATTACACATAAACTCCTCCCCAGGCAGGGTTTTTAGTAGGGTGATGAGGAGAGTTTGTCAGAGTTCATCTTCAACTCAAGCATCCCTGGATCCAACAGGAGAATCACTTGAACTGGGGAGGTGGAGGTTGCAGTGAGCTGAGATCACACCACGGCACTCCAGCTTGGGTGACGAGAGTGAAACTCTGTCTCAAAAACAAAACAAAACAAACAAAAACCAACACGAACTCAAGGTGCAACAGGGACAAGTGGGTAATCTTTCACAGTGTTTACCCGAAAACCCAGGGGCCCTGGGCTACATCTTCTCTCTCCTGTATGTCACTCTCTATGGATTATCAAGAGGTTTAGAAAGTTTATCTTTTTACGTTGAAGAAATTTATTCTAGAATAAATAGGATGAGAACACATTTTGGAAATCTATCGTAAGGCCACAACTTATTAGAAGTTGTAGAAAAGTGGAATAATTTAGTTTCCTTGTAATTGGTATTATTGATTATTGGTTTTTCTTCTTTAGTGGTCTCCAGCTACTTAGCCATGATCAATTGCTATAATCCTTATTAAGTATTTGAAGATGTTGAGTACCATCCACTGAAGGAGTCCCAGGGCTGATTGAGGAAGTTTGTGAATATTAAAAGTTGGAGATGGCCAGGTACAGTGTCTCGGCCTGTAATCTCAGCACTTTGGGAGGCCAAGGCAGGCGGATCACGAGATCAAGAGATTGGGACCATCGTGGCCAACATGGTGAAGCTCTGTCTCTACTAAAAATACAAAAATTAGCTGGGAATGGTGGCACGCGCCTGTAGTCCCAGCTTCTCTGGACGCTGAGGCAAGAGAATCGTTCAAACCCGGGAGGCGGAGGTTGCAGTGAGCTGAGAGCGCACCACTGCACTCCAGCCTGGTGACAGAGCAAAACTCTGTCTAAAGGAAAAAAAAAAAAAAAAAGATGGCGACACAGAATTTTGTTTTTTAAAGCACTTTTGTGATTTACAATGTATATGTAACTAAATTTACTGATTTTAAGCATATGGTTTAATGTATTTTCACAAATATGTCAGTTATGCATCCACCACCGCAGTCCTGAATAGAACATCTCTATCACCCAGCGTGTCCTTTCTGGCGTCTTTGCAGTCAGTCCCTTCCCCCACATGCTGACCTTACCAATCGCTGATCTGCATTCTGTTGCTCCAGTTTGCCTTCCTCTAAAATTTTCATATTTTGGGGATTGTACATGTAGTCTTTTGTATTTGGCTTCTTTTCCATAGTATAATGCTTTTGAAATTCATTTACATTGTTGTACATATCAGTAATTGTTTCCTTTTTATTACTGAGTAGTATTCCCTCCTGTGATACACCACAAATTGTTTATCCATTTACCAGTTGATGGACGTTTGGATTCTTTCAAGTTTGGGGTTATTATGAATAAGGCTGCTGTGAACTTTCTTGTTCAAATCTTTGTGTAGAACCTGTGTGTTTAAATTTCTCTTAGGTGTATACCTAGTAGTAGAATTGCTGGGTCATATGGTACGTGCTTAACTTTATAAGCAACTGCCAAATTGTTTTTCAAAGTTCTTGTAACATTTTGAATTTCCAACAATCATTGTATGAAAATCCAAGTTGTTTCGTATCCTTATAAATACTTGATATTTTCAAGCCTTTTTAAATTTAGCCATCTTATTTGGTATGTAGTGGTATCTCATTTAGGTTGTATTTTGCATTTCCCAGATTAATTATGTTGAAGATCTCTTCCTGTGTTTACTTGGCATTTATTTTCTTTGTTGAAATGTGTTGGAAAAGGACATCTTGTCCTTTTTTCCTTCTTAATATGGTTGTTTGGCACTTAGTTTTAATATCATTAGTGAGTTTATAAAAAGAAACATAAGGAAAAAATAGTGTTGCTTTTACAGTTTCTAGAAAGGTGTCCTTAATGGATATTTTGCTTCCTGACTGTGTGTATATGCACATGCACACTTGCTTTTTGGAGGCATGCGTGGAGGAGTTCTTCTGTCATCTGATGGCCGGATTTCATTTATCTTACCTTGCTTCCTTGCATATATACTCTTTATTTCCAAGGAATCTGTCGGTTCACATTCCCCGGGAAAACCACTTGTGGATTTACTAACTACTATAAAGACACACTCACAGTTACACTCTCATCCCATGCAAACCTTAACTCCAGTGCTGCTCTGAAGGCCTTCCTTGACGACCTCCGTCATCAGCCCACAGTGAGCAGGATGTCATCTGGTGCTTTTCAGTTCTCATGCACCTAGCACTATGCAGCAGTACATAATGGGGGAGTCAACACATGACTGTTGTTACCAAGCTGCTGACCCGGGTGACCCAAATGCTCTGTAGTGGTTCTAGGGTTTCAGTGAATACAAATTCAGTCTGAACTGATAGATCTAATACTAAATCATTTTGAAATTCTACTTTCAAAGCTGCTTATGTATGCTTTAAGTATAGAATACCTACATTTTGCTTGAGAGATTCTACAAATCTACTTGAAAATGTGTTGCAGCAAACCTATGATTATGATATGACTATGAATAAGAGAGGGAAACTGTATAATATTTTTGTATTAGACTTATCTAGGTTAGACAGCCTAAGAGTACCCCAAATTTCATTTCAGATTTCTAATGGGCATTCATATTTTAATCTACCTTTATCAGTGAGGCAAAAGGCAGAGTATGCTCTTGATAACTTTGAAAGTTGAGCTGACTCATAATGTGATCATGCTGTGTAGAAATTATTTATTTATTTATTTACACTAAAATAAATCTCATAATGTGATCATGCTGTGTAGAAATTTTTTTTATTTATTCACACTAAAATAGATGAAATTGTAAACTCTTAAGAGGTTATTTAAGAAATTAAAGATCCATTATGATCTAACAGGTCACTAGATTTACACCTAGAAAGTCTTCGAGTCTGGAGTTGGCTTAGCTCTGTGACTTTGAAATGGTCACTTAACCACTCTGGGCTTTCTTTTTCTCATCTGTGAAATGAGTCAACCGGAGCAGATGACTATACCATCCCTAAGTTGCAAGCACCTGTGCTATGAATTATTTGTATTAGGATCGTTTTGATTTCACTTGGCAACTTGGAAGATATATCCAGTCTTGAATTTCTCCATATGTAGTATTACTCCCTGTCTCAATCCCAATTGAGTGACTTTTCTATCTGTGAATTCATTCTAGTAAGTGTTCAGTTCTTTGCTATTTTCTCCCTTTCAAAAGTGTGAGAAGGATAAGGCAAAAATCATGAGAAAAATGAACAGAGATTTTAGATATAATTTTTGGCTAAGACAAAAAATATTGGTTGTAAAATATTAAGATACAGAGCCTTTTGCTTTGTTATTATGTGTCACAATCAAATTAATATTGGCCTAAACATATTTTAAATCAATATTTCTCTAACATAATAATAACAGCACATGATTTTATTAATTTGAGTTTATGGAAATCCCATATACTTCAGCAGGCAAATAAAATACTATCTTACACTTTAGGTATTAAAGCAATAAAAAAGAGCCAGGGAAGATGGAGTTTATATTTCTATTTTAATTGAATACTAACTTATGTTCTTGTTGAACCTTGTTAGGTAATGGGACAGGAGAAAGTAGGCTTTTTGAAAGTTTTAAAAGTGAGTGGAAAGTATCAATCTTAGTTGTTATTTAAATGGACATTTTCAGGCTTTCTTTGTATTTTTTTGAAGCTATACAAAATCTAGGTCAGGATTTGCAGCTTTCCTAACAAATGTTTAGAGTATCATTCATTAGACATTGCTCCAGAAAGGAGATGATAGTGCTGAAGACACTGGCATAGATGTTAATGAAGTAGTTTTTAGCCATTATCTGTTGGAGTCCCAAGTGCCTCCTTAAAATATTTTTCTGTTGGTAACTCCCATAAACCTGCAAAATATACAGTAAATCTCAATAAAGAGGATATCTATTGCAGCCAGGACACTTCCTTCTCTGTCTGTTGGCTCCTGCTTTTGAGTAAACAAAGACGCAGTCATTTGGACTGATGGTATCTGACAAAAGCAGATGCTGGAGGAGAAGACAGTTAGGTTTTCAGCACAGGATTTTCTTTAGCATTGCCAGCTGCCCCGATAACTATCACTTTCATGACTCATCCCAGTATCTCCAAGTGCAGCCAAAGCAGAACATGTCCAGCAGAAGTGGCTTTTCTCCAGGAGCCTCCGTTTCTTTCCCCGTTTGTAAAAAGGAGTCATGTTGTTTCTGGTCCCAGTCAATGTTAATTTTCCCTGATAATGAAACAGTCTGTACTTTGAAATTTGAGGCCATCAAGATCTGTCCTCAATCCAGGAAAATGAAGCCCAAGACCAGCAGAAATGTGTGCTTGTTTGTGACCTTGGGTCTGAACTGCACTTGGAGGACACAACAAGCTACTGGACCCGTCCTGTGGTATCTTCTCCCTTTGCAAACATTAACAGTGTTTCTGGGGGACAGTGTACCTGTTTTCCTACCCAGTTTTGCAGTTGTTTTTGAGGAAGCTCCATCATTTCTTACGTGATTCTGTGAGCTAGAAGGATTGACATGTCCTTTCTGGGATGTTGAGTATGAAGCGGTGCAAAGCCAGAGTTCTCAGGCTGATGGCAATACACAAGCTTTCGTTTAGTTTGCTTTCCATTGAATACATGAAGTTGGCCCCATAGTGGGATTTTTGTTTCCTTTTGGAATCAGTCTTAAAGTTTCTTGGAGCAGCTGAATTAGAAATGGGCTTTTAATCCAATTTATCCTTAGATAAATATAATGCCTGTGATTCAAGGAAAATCAGTTTCTTTTGAATGATACCTTTTAATCACTTTTATTCTCCAGCATAATTTTTAATCTTTATCTTTTTCCTTTTAGAAATCTCCGAATTGGACATTCAGAGCAGCATTCTTGTTCTTTCTACATCTTGAATTAGAAACTACCAAGGCTCTGTAAGTCCCGATAAGGAAATAAAAGGTAATTACACTAAAAATCTATTATTAAAATCATGTATAAATCTGGTTATAAAGTAAATATCCTTTATATGTTGAGCATAATTTAGGTATTCCCCAATTTTTCCCACCTTTTTCATTCTTAAATACTTTCCCTTCCCTCCTTCTCTCTTTGCTCCCACCCTTCCTCCCCACTTCCCTTATGTATATTCATTTAGCAAACTTTTATGGACTCTACCCTGTGCTGGTCACTGTTCTAAGCACACACACTTTATTCCAACCCTCCTCCCCTGGCAGGAATGGGGAGATTGGCAAAAACCATCCTTGTGGAACTGGCTCCCCAGCTTCTGTGTCAGCTGGTGGAGGGCAGACGCCCGCCATCGATCTGCCTGAGAGGCTGATCCCAGCACCTGCCCCACCTTCACTATCACCACTGGCCCTGAAATGCTTGGGTGTTTACTTGCAGTGGTTTTTTTTTCTGAGAATTCTGAACACTCAGTGGATATTTAATTTCCCCAATTGGGATGTTAGAATTACAATCACTCATGGAATAAGTAAAACAGAAACAGTGTACTGTTCCCCAACTACTGAATATTCTCGCTGGACATGGGACCTGGTATATATTTTTTCAACTGTTAATGTAATATAAATATTTAAACAAATAAATGTTACAGATAGATAGCATAGAATGTGACTTTCTACTCGAAAGCCACTTTCCAGAGAAAACACTGGTTAGATTTAGGTGCACATTAATTGTTTTCCTCTCCATGCACATACTAATGTTCAGATGTTCAGTCTGTATTAAATGCCTTAACCCTATGAATGAAAATATTGGGGTAAAGATGACCTCATAATTTCTGGCAAATATTGTGCCTTATTCTTGTTCTTGACCTTTGCTAATATAAATAATGATATCTATGAGTTGGGAGCCACTGACGCACCTATGCACTTGGTTTATTTGATGGTGTTTTCTAGTCAGTTTGTAGCCCAGAATGCTTACCTCCCATTACATTAAGAATGCATTAGTTGTTCCAGTGTTCCATAGAGAACCTGGACTCATGTGGCAAGGTGAACACCCTTTCCTTGGGTGGCGGTCAGGAGTGATGAACTTCTCCCTAAGCTGAGAACTTCTGTGTAAATCCAATGTGGCTCTTGCACCATCGATTTCATTTTTTAAAATAATTTCTATTGTGGCCAGGTGTGGTGGCTCATGCTGGTAATCCCAGCACCTTGGGAGGCCGAGGAGGGCAGATCATGAGGTCAGGAGACAGAAACCGTCTGGGCTAACATGGTGAAAACTCATCTCTACTAAAAATACAGAAAACCCCACAAATATCCAGGCATGGTGGCACGCAGCTGTAGCCCCATCTACTCAGGAGGCTGAGGCAGGAGAATCACTTGAATCCAGGAGGCAGAGGTTGCAGTGAGCCAAGATCACGCCACTGCACTCCAGCCTGGGGGACAGAGCAAGACTCCATCTCGGAAAAAAAAAAGAAAAAAAAATAATTTCTACTTTTGTTTTAAATTCAGGAGGTGCATGTACAGGTTTGTTATGTGAGTACATTGTGTGATACTGAGGTTTAGGATATAAATGATCCCATCAACCAGGTAGTGAGCAAAGTACCTACGGATAGGTTTTCAGCCTTTTTTCCTGTTATCCCCCCAGTAATCTCCAGTGCCTTTTCTTCCCATTTTTATGTCCATATGTACTCAGTGTTTAGCTCCTACTTACATGTGAGAACATGCTGTATTTGGCTTTTCGTTCTTGAATTAATTCACTTAGGTTAATGCTCTCCAGTTGTGTCCATGCTGCTGCAAAGGATGGGATTTCATTTTTGAGTGGCTGTGTAGTATTCCATGGTGTGTATGTACCACATTTTTAAAATCCAGTCCACCATTGATGGATGCCTAGGTTAATCCTGTGATTTTACTATTGTGAATAGTGCCACAATGAATATATGAATGCATGTGCCTTTTTGGTAGGACAATTTATTTTGCTTCAGTTATACACCCATTAATGGGATTGCTGGGTCAAATGGTAGTTCTAAGTTCTTTGAGAAGTCTCCAAACTATTTTCCACAGTGTCTAATTTACATTCCCACCAACAGTGCATAAGCCTTCCCTCTCCTCTGCAGAAGGAACTTAAATGATTCAACAAGCAAAAAACCAGATAACCCCATTAAAAAGTGGGCAAATGACATGCACAGACACTTCTCAAAAGGAGACATACAAGCAGCTAACAAACATGAAAAAATACTCAATGTCACTATCATCAGAGAAATACAAATTAAAACCACAGCAAGGTCCCATCTCATAACAAACAGAATAGCTATTATTAAAAAGTAAAAAAATTAATTTTATGTATCACAGTGTCTCCATCTATCCTTCAGCTGACAGCTGCAAGTCGGTTGATTGCCAGATGTCTTCCTCCTGCCGACCGCCTCTTACCCTGGCTTCCTGCCTCCCTCCTGGGATGCCAGATCATTGCCCCAGATCCCAGACTCAGCCCTTCTACTATCTTCCCCTGGGAGCTTTGTTAACCTCCCCACAGGCCCTTGGAATTGAAGCCCCCATCACTGGATACCCACCACTATGTCCAAAAACAATTTTTCCTTAAATTCCAGCAGTCCCTCCTGAGACAGCCCTGAGTAACCAAGAGGTCTGAGTATCAACATCAGTAGTCCAGAGCCTACTATGGCCGAGGGACACAGTGGGCTGCAGTAACTAAGGGACAGATGACCACTGAATGGACATGAAGCATCTGTCTAGAGCAAGGCTTGTTATCCTGGAATGCCTAGTGCCCTGGGCACTCAGAAACCCTGCCATTTGGGCCTCATGCTCCAGGTATCATTGAGTTGCCAGCTTTGAAGCAAGGCTTCTGTTTTCTTACAGTGAGTTCCTTCAGGAAAACTTGGGCGTGCGAGTGTTTCAGCTAGATTTATCAGCTGACTTAATGGGTTGGAGGGTCTGGCTCTGCCCAAACCAGCCCTGACTCCCTTCCTGTCCATTGTTTCAATTCTTCTCATGTCTGATGACATAAAGCGGTCCTGGAGAGCCATATTCCTCCGTGCTGAGGGTAAGAGTGTGGGCTTTAATGTTAGAAGGACCTGGGTCAGGACCTGGACTCTGCCATGTGCAATATGTACAACCCTGGGAAAGCTGTTTACTTGATGTACCAGCTCTTCATTCATCAAAGCAGAATCATAGTAGTGGCCAGACCATAGGATCATTTCGAGGAATGTGAGTTGCTACATGGGCTGGCACTTGAGAAGTGTTTAAAGTATGTTACTAGCATATGTACTGTGATCTTCTGCAGAATGGAGCTAAAACCTACTTATGAGGGTTGCCATAGGCATTAAATGAGGTGGCGTATGTAAATACACTGTGCTGGGCACATAGCGCATGCTCTGTAACTGAGAGCCCCCTGTGATAATGGTAAAGTAAAAATAGCACTATCAGCAAATGTGTTCAGAATGGAACAGGCGTTGTGACCGGAGTGTGGGGGAATATCTAACAGTAGTAGAGAAGAATGGCTGCAGTTCAGTAATCTCATCATTAGTTTAAGTCACTGTCTAAACTTTGGTCACAAAGGTTCATTCTTAAAGGCTTTGGTTATGATTGACTACTAGAGTGAATAGTCAAGAATATGTGTCCAAAAATCATTTTATTCTTATTAGGGGCTACTTTTTGAATATAAAAGGCAGTATATTCTTGGATTTTTATGAAATTTAGAAGTTAACTTAAGAATAAAGATAGTAGTAACGATTTTGTTCTCTCATTAGACCATTTTTTCCCATCATCCTTAAATGGGAAGTATCACTGGAGAATGCTCACCTAGATTATATGGTTGTTATGAAACTATTAAAGGAAGCAAATTGAAATCTAATAACGTTTGACCCTCTTATATCATACCTAAATTAAACGAGAAGTATTTAATAAATGTTGGCATTCGTTTTCCTCTACTTTGAACCAAAGACACATTTGAATCATTGGTGTATTAGAGAATTTTCTTACCATTTGTTTCACATGTTTGCTTTTTGTGCACTTGAAACTAATGATATTACTTGGCTTAAAAATGTCTTTTAAAGAAAAGAGTTACATAATTACCTAATGTACTATAAGTCACCTTAGAAAGTGAATGTATCTGGGGCCAGGCGTGGTGGCTCACTCCTGCAATCCAAGCACTTTGGGAGACCAAGGCGGGTGGTTCACCTGATGTTGTGAATTTGAGAACAGCCTGACCAACATGGAGAAACCCCATCTCTACTAAAAATACAAAATTAGCCAGGTGTGGTGGTGCATGCCTGTAATCCCAGCTACTCGGGAGGTGGAGGCTGAGGCAGGAGAATCACTTGAACCGCGCTCCAGCCTGGGCAACAAAAGCGAAACTCCTTCTCAAAAAATAAAAAAAATATAAAGAAAAAAAAGTGAATGTATCTGAGCTCTCCCGGTCATAGAGACGTGTCCTGTTATCTTAGCACCCAGGCCTGGCATTGAACATGCTCAGTACAGATGGGAACGGAATTAAAAATGCAGCAAAGGAATTGAAGATGTGAAAACCCATTTGTTAGAACACTGAGAATATGATGACTTTTCAAATTTGCCTTTAGCAGTACAGTTTAAACTACAAAGAAAAACATTGTAGTGGGAGTAACGTGCATTTGAATGCCGTGACAGTGGTACTAGTTCTTTGTTTTGTGCTAAGTTTAGGCCGGGGATGGGCTGGAGTCACCTCTCTCTTCTTTCCTTCTGCCCTCCTTCCCCACTTACCCCTCCCTACTCCTTCTCTTACCGCTCCCCACCCCTCCTCCTTATGAGATTGACCTTGTACAAGGGCCATGTGTCCTTGTTCTCCCAGCATCCCCTATGGAGTAACCCAGGCCTCTATGGAGGAGTTACTGATAAGAAGCAATAATGTCACTATGCTTGCTGTTTCTGCATTTGTGGTTTGTATTCCTGTAGACTCTTACATCGGTTACACACCAAGGGAAGGAGTAGGCAGCCTCTCTTTCAGAATCCGTGGTGGCACACCTCTCATGCTGACTTAAGTCCACCTCTTAGAGTGGTTTTATCAGTGTCCTTTGCCACATCTCAGCTAATTTGAGATGAAAACATTCTGTCTCTATTAACATCACTATATTCTGGCAGAGAACAGTATTACGCCTGAATTTCAACGAGTCTGTTTGCATTTCACAGGAGATATCCAGGCTCAGCCGGAAGTTTTATATTCTGTATGAAATCAAGACTTATTATCTTACTCGGTAATAACTCATTCCTCATGGTAGAAATCTAAAACTGAACTTGCTAAATGTTTTTCTTTCCAACAGTAGACATCAGCAGTCTTAAAAAACACTGTCTTTTTAAAGCAAATTTGTCTTCTTTCATGGTTGCCCACAGGTTAGGATTTGTCATGAGATTAAGCTGGTAGGAATAATACAGCTACCTCTCAAAATTTGTAGTCATGCCAAGTGAAAGTTTCTGAAAACCAAAAAATAGTGAAGATACTGCTCTGGATGGGATAGATTAGTGAGAGCTCCCACTCTTCTTACATATGTATGCACATGCAAACACATGTGCACACACACACACCTCCCAGGGGTGTGATTTGATTTTTTTTTTGAGACGGAGTTTCGCTCTTGTTACCCAGGCTGGAGTGCAATGGTGCGATCTCGGCCCAGTGTGATCTCAGCTCACCGCGACCTCCGCCTCCTGGGTTCAGGCAATTCTGCCTCAGCCTCCTGAGTAGCTGGGATTACAGGCACGCACCACCATGCCCAGCTAATTTTTTTGTATTTTTAGTAGAGATGGGGTTTCACCATATTGACAAGGATGATCTCTTGACGTCATGATCCACCTGCCTCGGCCTCCCAACATGCTGGAATTACAGGCATGAGCCACCGTGCCTGGCCCTGATTTGATTTTTTATTGCAACTCTAATTGAGTTTGCTTCCTTATTTGCTTTTGGCATTGATCTGTCCTGAGTACCATCAAAGAGCAAACCCCTTAAGCATGAGTGTATTTTAATATGTGTAGTATACAGTTCTTCAACCTCTTCAGACGCTGAGAATTTGAATTTTTTTTTTCTGCAAGTACAAGAGTGTAATGGTTTTGTGCATTTTGGTAATATAAACTTAGGTTTTCCTGGAATGAGTTTCCCTGATTGACACCTAATCATACTCTTATTATTATTATTGTTTACCTTGTTTCACTGTTTGAGTAAAGGGGAAAAACATCTGATGGCATGTTTTGGTTTTTCAGATGTTTTGAAAACATCAAAGTACTATTGATAGACCTTTCATGTATTAATGCCATTAAGGTACAAGTGTGTTAATTTTTTTTAACATAGTCTATAATCTAAGCTGATCAGTCTTCTACAAATCTACTATCTATGGTAAATGAATTCTTATTGTTACATAGGATTATCTTTTAAAAAACAGTACTTTTAGTGGTTTGAGGTTTTATATGTTACTATATAATTTTTACTTGCCTTCTTTCTAAAAGGAAGTTTTTGTTGTTGTTGTTGTTGTTGTTAAAAATGTTCTCCAATTTGGGGCTTAGAATGGTGGCTCAAGCCTGTACTCTCAATACTTTGGAGGCCAACCTCGGAGGATTGCTTGAGACCAGGAGTTTGAGACCAGCCTGGCAACATAGTGAGACTCACTCTCCACAAAAAAAAGTTAAAAATTATCCTGGTGTGGGGTGCATGCCTGTAGTCTTAGCTACTCAGTAAGCTGAGGTAGGAGAATTGCTTAAGCCTAGGAGTTAGAGGCTGCCCAGGAGTTAGTGAGCTGATAACACCAGGAGTTACTGAGCTGATAGGGCCACTGCACTCCAGCCTGGGAGACAGAGTGAGATGCTGTCTCTTTAAAAAAAAAGCTTTCCAGTTTAGGTTGCATACATCAGTCATGATGTTGAAATCCTTTTTTCAAGAAGAGTACTGTTCACAATCTGTTTAATTTTTTTAGTGGCTTCTCTTTTCAGTGAGTACTGCCTTGGCAATGTTTTCTGACTTGTTTCCTAACTTGATTAGAATTGTAAAACACCATTGGTTACTTTCTCTCTTTCTCTGGATGCCTGGGGCCGTTGTACCTGGCCATCTTGATTTTCACTTTTTCCTTCCCCCACTGCAGTTAGCCTTTCATCTCTGAGGCTCTTTTCTTTGTTTGGAGTCTGTCAGCTGAACAGATAGGCATCACTGAAGTGTGACACAAGCAGGGACTGTCTGGGTTTGAAATGAAAGATGTATTGGACCAAATGAATTCTAGATTGTTCTGCTTAGTAGCTCACCCAATTTTTGTTTCTTTAATCTTCAAAAGGTACTACTAGGCGGATAATTGCACCTATTGAAAAAGCATGCAGGCCTCTCCCTGACTGATTGCTGATGACATAGAAATTCATGGTAGCCTCTTTTTACTTAAAAATTAAATATCTGGCACTGCTTACTCTAGATTAGGTTACAGAGCTGCCATTCACTCCTCCCCATCAGCCTTGGGACCATTAATGACTGTTCTCTTTGCTCAGAGCTGTGTTATATTTTGCATGTGAAATCCTGGAGTATTGAAGAAGAGATGTTGCATATTTAATTTTAACTCCTTGATTTTACAGAGGAGAAAATGGAGATCATTTCACAATTGCCTTTATGTAAATAGTTGTAAGAATATGGCAAAGATATTCTTAGTATAGCTATTCGTCATGTAATTAAAATATCTAAGAAAAGTACCTGTAATCCCAGCAGTTTGGGAGGCCAAGGCGAGCAGATCACTTGAACTCAGGAGTTCACGACCAGCTTGGCCAACATGGTGACACTCCTCTACTAAAAATACAAAAGTGTAGGGGCTCAGGCCTGTAATCCCAGCTACTATTGGAGGCTGAGGCAGGAGAATAGCTTGAACCTGGGAGTCAAAGATTGCAGAGAGCTGAGATCACGCCACTGCACTCCACCCAGGGTGACAGAGTGAGTGAAAGTCTGTCTCAAAAAAAGAAAAAAAAAATTCTGAAAAGTAACAATTGCATCAAATTATATTAAAAGTGATCAGCTTTCTATACCCGCCCTTCAGATCCACTTCATCCCGGACCCAGAGAAGAGCTTGGCATTCAGGAATTTCCTAAACAGCTGTGTGTTTGTGTTTGCTCATTCATTGGTTCACTTAACAAATGTATTCAGCGTGTCTGCTCTGCGGTGCCGGAAAGACATGGCTCTTGATTGAGAAGCACATAGTTAACCCATTAGAGTTGTTAGCTGATCCCGTATTTCTTTAAATTTAGCATTTGACTGAGCCAACAATATTTGTGTCTTTGACAGAATTCCCGGAAGGAGCTGAGGAAAGCATATCAGCCTGAGATAGAGGCTATGAGGGCTTTTCCCTGGGGTCAGGTCACCGGGACCCAGCCTGGGCTGACACTCACAGGGCCCCTCCTTGCTGGCTCTGCTGAGCCCAGAGTCATCGTCATTCTCAGAACTTCCTATGTTTGGGTTATGCTAAAAATGCAGGGAGCACTCTTAGATCAGCCTTAATTTGACTGGAAGAGGAAACTCATTTCCTGCAGAGTGCCTGCAATGTGTCCGGTCCCTGTTTGGCTCCTTGCTGGTTGGCTGAGTCAGGCAAGTCCACCCTGAAGCACCACAGGCCAGTTTCAGGGGCCAAGAAGGCCTTTGTCTCCAGCTCCATTTTTTTCCTCTTTGCTTTTGAACTTCTCACCATCCGTGTAGAAACAGTCTCATAATTGTGGGATCCCATTGAGTTTATATGGTGTTGAAATCTCACTCACTAGTACTCTTCTCACAATTTTAAATATAGTCCTTTAAGAAGTTATGTCTGTTGAGTAGGCTGTGTTAGGAGCCACTCCTATCTATGGGACATTGGGAAGTACAGCAGAGATTTCAGAGCCGAATTTCAGATCTACCTCCTGACAGTGGTGGTTTGAATCACACAGAGTGAGGTTAGCCTCCACCTCTGAAGGTCAGCTCTTATATATATTTATACATGCACACGTGTGCACACACACACACACATATTAGAGACAGAGTCTCACTCTCTTGCTCAGACTGAAGTGCAGTGATGTGATCATAGCTCACGTTAGTAACCTTGAACTCCTCCTGGGTGTGAGCAATCCCACCTCAGCTTCCCAAGTAGCTGGGACCACAGGCATGTGCCACCATGCCTGTAGAGATGATGTGGTCTCTAATTTATAACGTTTTAAAATTTAATTTTTTTTAAATAAATTTTTAAATCTTTAAAATTTTTAAAAATTCTTTAAAATTTTTAAAAATTTTAAATTTAAATAAAAAACAAAAAATTTAAATTTTTTGTTTGTAGAGACAGCCTCTCACTGTGTTGCCCAGGCTGATTTCAAATGATCAGCGATCCTCCCATCCCTGCCTTCCGCAGTGCTGGAATTGGTCAGCCCTTCTTTGACATACTGTACCCAACCCACCTCAGCTCTTTTTGAGTGAACGCTATGTGTTTTTTCCCCCCCCCTGCAAAATATTTACCTTTCCTTACTTGATATTTGGGCACAAATAATTCTCTCCCCAAAGTGGGTGCATCTACATTATGTGAGTTTATTTATTGAACATATAGCACACAGAAGCAGTTTGCTTTCCTCTAAGCATTTCATTTTACCAATACCTGAAATATGCTTATGAAGAGAAACTGTTTCTGTAGCCCAGTGAGCATGTGCCATGTGCACGCAATGGCTGCTCTCCCAGGCATTGGCCTGTGGGTCCTACACAGTCATCGTGTCAGCATCACAGGCACACATAGAGACCAGGCACGCCAGGGCCTCTCCGCCTGGATTACAACTGGAGGAAGAGAAAACCCTAACCCGGGTAGCACCGCCTAGAACAGAATGCTTCCACCCAGAATGGATACATTCACGTTTTAGGAAATAGTACCTGTTTCCAATATAATTTTAAAAGCACCATTCTCCTTTTTTTGCTAACAATTATATTATGAACATTAAAATTGTATTTTGATTTGAAAATCTAGAGACTTACATTAAGGTAAGTGGAAAGTGAATTATAGCAAAGCAGGATCAGCTTTTTTTTTTTTTAATCAGTTTTTAATGAGACTGAAAATGTCCACTTATGATATCTCTTCTTTCTCTGCTATCCTTAAGTTAGCATATCATGGTTTACAGCTAAAATAAATGGTAGTGATAAATGTACACTTTTTTAAAAGCAGAGATTTAGAAATGGGAAAATCTTAATCACCCGTGCACAGCCCACTAACATACCCAGGCGAGGGGTGTGAACATAAGTGGAAATGTTCAATCCCCCAGGAAATAGGACCACTCTTTTAATCTAAAATGTGATGAGAGTTCCCACTCTTCTACGTTACCCTTCTTTCTGCATCTGAAACATCTTGTCATGACTATGTACCATCAGTGCTCCTCACTAATGAATTGCTGGTGATATTTTAGCCAACATGTAAGCAAATGTTCTTTGCTGATTCTGTTTCTCCGACCCCCAAAAGTTTGATTTGTTGTTATTCTGCAGCTACTGCCTATGTGGAGCAAGCCACAGTCAGTGGAAACCATAACCCATGGGGGAGTCTTGTTGCCGGGTAGGGAAAGTAAGGGCACAGCCCTGCTTGGTAAAATTCACTCACTACAGTGGTAATCAGCTGACCCAACTTGTGACATTGATGCCTTGCACTGCACTGATTGGTGGAGGAAAAATAGGGGTCATCAACACTTAACCATCTGCCAAGGAAGACTTTCCCTAAACTGGTACGTGTATTTCTATTCCCTGAATTTCAGCTGTAGGACTCAGTAATCACTTAACTACCAGATGGTTGACAGACAGCTGAATTCCGTTGTCAGTCAGGAAGCAGTGCTAAGAACGGAAATTATTTTCTTGCACTCTGATTTTTCTTAGATGAAATAAGCAGGGGTCTAGCTTCAGTTAGTTCTTAGTGGGATGTAGCCTTGGGTACAGTGTATAAACTCTCCAAACCTCAGTTTCCTCCTGTTTACCATGAAAAGGCTGAATAAAATAGATTTTGATTTCTCTGTTTTCATAAGACATAGAATTTTTTATTTGACTATGATAATCAGGCAGAAAATTACAACAAGTACTGTTATTGGACTGAAAGCTCCTATTCCATCTTTTTAGATTCTACACATGTGATCCAGTGTATGCTACTAATTGCCTTTAAGAGGAAGAAATTCTAAAATCACAGATGTTGATTAATTTAAAAATAGAACATATGCATTTTTATTAAGCTGTTGAGTTATAGGGTTTGGGTGCCTCTTCCTGATTTTCTGGTGCAACCCAGCAGTAATGAGAATTGTGAGTGGAATGTCAGCATCATGCAGAGATGAAATTAGGGGACCCATTTGTCTTTTGGCTGCTTTTGCAGAGATTCTTTTACACAACATATCTATTCCTAGTTTAGTCAGACCTCTAATTTACATGGAGTTTTTTTGTGATACAAACTTCAGTTTTTCCCGGTGGGATCTCCCCATCTTATTTCTTCCGAGAGAACCAGTTAGGCGATTGGTTGTAAGAGGTACTCTGGGACATTTTGGTACAGTTAGGTAATGTGTGCACCACTGTGTGCCAGCATTTTATGAGTAGGATTGTGCTTTTCTAGAATTGCTAGATGTAGGTGTAAGTGGAGCTTGAATGTTGCATATATTTAATTCTCTTTAAAAATATGTTTCTTATATATGTTGAGTTTTCTACTATCTAAAACTGTAATCCACATCAAAGCTGGTTATCAGCTCTCCTGGGATGCTTGCATAAGAATTGAAATAGATAAAATGCATCTGCAAGTTAACATGCTATGAATTTTTCTGGTTTCTAGCTGTCCCACTTCACACTGTGGGAATAGGCCTGGCTCCCTTTAGCCTGGGAAACTTTGCATGGTGCTTTCATCTTTGTAACACTTCCTTCTCTCTCACAGCACCAGGAACAAGGCCTATTTGCACTGCAGTGAATGAGATGATTTTCCAAGGTGGGAGTGCATGTAACAGGGATTAGCTGATATTTAAATAACATGAATGAAAGCAGCAAACACCTCACCAGGGCAAGCTGCCTGAGCCTTCGGACAGTTATTCCCTTGTAGGATTTGAAGTTTTATTGGCAGCTGATTAGGTAAACTGGAGTTGTTTGTCCCCTAGATATGTCCCCACCTGTGAGGAGAGGTGGCCAGTAAATGTCAGCTGAGGCACTGAAGGCTGCGATGCACCAGCCTGGTGCCCCATGAGGACGGCTGCATCAATAGTGCAAACACTCAGTGCATGTGAGTTTGCTTTTCAGACCTAATGATTACTTCAAGTCAGGGATTTTAACTGTCAGAAACTTGACTTGTAAAACAGATTGGCCTCCTGAAAACTTCCCTGTTGGTCAAGAGCTTTCATTTTTAATCTGGAATACACCACTAATTCTTAAGCTCCTGACCTGATCTCTTTCTGCTTTGATTTTTTTTTTTTTAGCACCTAATGTAACCAATACAAAATCCAAACACTCACATAGTTTGCTATTGCCAGGCACTGTTTTATCTATTTTACATGTATTACCTAATTTAATCCTCATAACAGCTCTGAGGTAGGTTCTATTATTATGCCATTTTATAGATGAAGAGACTGAGTCACAAAGAGATGAAATAATTTGATCAGGGTCACACAAGCTAATAAGTGGTGAAGCAGGTACTTGCATCCGATCAGACTGATTCTAGAATTCCCTTCTCTTGACTGCTATACTGTACTGTGTTTGCAAAAATGTAATACATAGCTCCCTTATTTATTTGCATTTGGTTTGACTGTGTGAATACACATTATCCCTGTTATGGGAGATATTTGAACCAATGAATATGAATACCATTTTTCTGGGCTTAGATGTGTTTTGGGGGGCTTGAAAAAAGCACCTCATCTGTGCTACTTGTGAATTACTTTCTAGGGCAGCATGAGTTCATACCTTGATACATGTGTTCTCAGAGGCACTGCATATACTCATACAAGTGAATCATGTGCAATCCTAGAGGTACCACCTACATAGACTACCATGGTTGTAACGCCCCTGAGATTGTGCAATGTGCAGCCTATGCAACTGTATGTGCAGCCCTTCAAAAGCTGCCTGACAGCTTTATTTAGATAATGTTCAGGAACATGCAGAAGACTAACATACCTCTGATAATAGTTCATGCTTTATAAGCTTACCTCAGTGCCTCAAAGCTACCTTTCCATTAAAAATGTGTGAATGAAAAAATAAAAATATATTATGTAGAAAATGTCTCTATATTAAAATATCCATATAAAAGCAGCAGCTGCCAGGTAAATAAAGAAGCTGTTAGGGTGGCAGCTGAACAATCAAAGTAAGTCACCTGCACTAATTTCTGATTTAGATGGACCTTAGTAGCCAGACTGTGGATGTCACACTTAACAAAATCGTCAGCTTTGTAACTTTGCAAATTAGACACTGACACAGTGGAATCAGAAAATAAAAACCAAATGGAAATATTTCAGCTATCATTTAGCTTGAAACTGCAAAACTCACTCACACATCAGACTTTAGGGATTCACGGATGTTCGTTAGTGAAGTACCAGTTGTGGTTAAAAATCAGGCAACGCTTGGAAATTTTTATGAGACAGGGCAGAATACTTTATGGTTGAAGTGAAACAGAGCCCTCAAACTGTTTTATCAATTAAATATTACATAGGTTATATAGCATTTATACTATTTAGTTTTAGGAAATCAGAGAGGTCCAAGATGGCTGATCACTAGTAGCTTGGGATTGTAGCTCCCAGTGAAAGCACAGAGAATGAGAGGACGCCACACTTTCAGACGAATCTTTGTTGCTCACGCACCAGGAGATTCCCAGCGGAGGAGCCCTACGGGTCGCCAGCGCGACTCTTGTGGCTGGTGAGGTGGTTTTGCCGCTGCCTTGGTGCGGCGGTTCTTGGTGCAGAGTCAGAAAAGCACCATCAATCTTAACGCCGCTGTTTTGACTGCGCAGTGGGTTGCTCAGATTTTAGCGCTGGGAATCAACAAGTTGGACGTCCACTCAGAAACCCAATTATAAAGACGGTAATTATAAAGACCACAGATGGATGAATCTATAAAGAAGGGAAGAAAACAGCCTAAAAAGTCTGCGAATACCCAAACTCAGAACGCCTCTCCCTCTACAGGGGATCACAGTTCCTCATCAGCAAC
>NW_016107514.1:3250732-3287798 GCF_001604975.1 Cebus imitator | reverse complement strand
AAAGGAAATCATGAGTTAACTGGCTAAAATAAAAAGCTCTCTTTTTAAGCAGCTTTAATTAGGTAAAAGTCAATGCTTAATAGTCTGTAAAAGCATTATTTTAAAAACTAGTGAAATGGAATTAATTGTGAGCTGACAGCCTAAGTCGGTGTGGTATAGGTATCTGCAATTATGATGGTTATTGCCACCTTTATTAAGGGAGGCGGGGTAGCATGGGGCCTGATGTGGGGTTCAGAGCACACTTGAATTCCATTCCTTTAACTGCTCACAGCAGTGCTGTGTGCATCAACAGTCATCAGAGCTGCAGCAGGTGTCAGCAAAGCAACACATAACCACACTCTCTCTTCCTACTGTGTTGTTGCTCTTCAGTGAGGAAGTTTAGTATTAATAGTAGGATGAGGATTTAAGCATCTTGAGGGCAGGACGTTTTGTCTGTTTCTTGACCGCTCTACCCCCAGGGCCTGGCACCCAGTGATTGTTCATAAGTAGTCAATAAAGGGATTGAACTGTTTTCTGATCTGACTGCATGCACACTCTGTGTACTTATGAGGCGTAGGTCTGTTTCTGTGAATAGCTTTGCTGTATGTGGTGTCTTTCAATGACTTGGACTTCTTTTATATTGTACTTATTTTTATTTTATATTGTTACCTTGAGGCCAGTTAGCCACCCAAGTTTCATCTAATAGGCATGCTTGGTAGTTGATTATATAAGTTAAAGTTTTATCTATTGGTTAAAATTCAAAGGTCATCAGCCATCTGTGAAAACCACTGTAGTATGAACCACAGACCAAGGAGGATTTTTATCTTATGAAAAACAAAGAAATTATATTAATATCCTAATACAAGAAGGCAGACATTCCTTTAAAGAGAATGTCTTAGTTTGCTCAGGTTGCTATAACAAAATACCTTAGGCTAAGTAATTTGTAAACAACAGAAATTGATTGCTCACAGCTTTGGAGTCTTAAGGTCAAGGCCCCAGCAGAGTTGGTGTACAGTGAGGGCTCCCACCCCATAGATGGTAGCTTCACATGGCAGAAGGGACAAAGCAGCTCTCTAGGGCTCTTTTCTAAGAGCCTGATCAAAGACACTGATCCCATTCATGAGGGTGCAGCCTTTTTGACCTAATTGCCTCCCGAGGGCCCCACGTTCCAATACTATCACCTTGCTGATTAGGTGAATTTTTATTTTTTCTGCTATGATCTTTTTGTTAACATAAGAATCATTTCAGTAACATAAAATATGATATTAATTAAGGATGGTGGTGGCCAAGTTAGCATAATTGTATTAGCTCTAATTAGCTATAATTGAATTTTTATATTTTATGCAATTAAATTGTCAAACCCAACCCTTATGATCTGTATTAATACACAACTATAGACTTTAAAAGTGTTAGTAATTCAGTCTTCAAGGACTCCTGGCTTCTCAGAAATCCTTTGTACATTGTTTTTGTCATTCTGAAGAGTGCCCATTTCACAGATGAGGAAACTAAGGCACAGAGAGGTTGTCTGGGGCCCAGGAGTTAACTATCAAATGTAACTCAAAACTCATGATTCCATGTATTGTGTCCTTTCTAGTCTATAGCACTGTGTACACCAAGAGTCTCCATTAAATACAACATACCCATCCATTAGCAAACCTGAGATAACGAAAAAGCCTTAGCACCACTTACATGTACATAGGTAAATAATTTCTTCCTTGCTGGGGCAACCTTTGGAACTCCCTTACAGCAAGTATCTAAGAAGAAAATCAACGTATCCCCCTTACCCTAGGTAAAACAGCATTTCTTAATTTTCAACTTGTGTTGTCTGCTCCTGCTCTCACTTACTTTGTAAGAAGAGTCATTGATGTCAAGTCAGGCCGCCATAATAGCCAGTTTTAATTACCACATCTCCAGTCTTACACTAGACCTTGCTATTCTCTGTGATGTTACACTTTACTGTAGTGACTGTAGCTCAGTTGAATGTGCAGTGTTTGGTGGTTTTACAAATGTTGGAGAGAATTTTTACTATAGGACAGAGGGTAATAAGGTTTTATGTGTTGGGCTGAGGAGCCTATTGTATATTTGGCAGCTTTCTAGAGCTGATGTTGACAGCCATAATGTTAACACATTTTCAAAGCAAAGAAAGTTGGATGGAAGCGTTATGAAGAGAAAATTTGGTGATGGTAGGGTGGCATTTCCAAATGATATTGAAAATAGTATTCCAGGAGTGAATTTGATTAGATAGAAAATACAAAGTCAGTAGACAGCTTTCCTGTGAGAACAGTGAAGACTCATTAATTAATAAGAATGAGATATTCTGCTTTTTTTGGAAGCAGTGACATGAGCATTCTGCAGGATTTCAAATAGTTAGATAATTATTACACCTTGGTCCAGGAGTCTCAGCCTGTCTGCAGAGAAGAAGTACCTGAAGCCTTTGCTCTGAGGTCTCTGTTGGGGCAGGATGTTTGTAGTAAGGTGTGGGACTAGGGGATGCGTTCATAAACTATAGGGATATGTGGACTATGCCTGGAAGCTGTCATTTTTGTTTCCTCCAGAAGTTCCAGAGTAGAAGGAAGCATCATAGTCTCTGCCCATCACCTCAGTGGCATCCCTGAACCACATCTGGGCTGCAGTTCCAGCAACTGACCAGAGACACTGTACCTCACCAAATTGTAATTCATCTTCCTCTCTCTCTCTCCCTCTCTCTCTCTGACTTATATCAATCAAGTCATGGTACTTAGTAAAGATTTGAAGAGGGAATTTCCTATTAAGTAGGAATAGTAATAGAGGAATTCTATCTGTACAGTTTATACTTGTTTTGGTAAATGACTGATCTCTTGTAAAACTTGAGAGCTTTTTTTTTCTGGGCTATTCAATGTGCATGATGAATATTGATATCTTAGTGTGCTTGGAGACCAGTTTGAGAATATTGAAAAAAAATTTCAATGTCACAATAGAATTTAATTTAAACTTTAGCATCTTCATCTTAACTCTCTTTCAATTTCTCCAGAACAGTTGTTCGCATAAAAGCTTAATGATTCACATCCGAAGGTTATGTATGTACTGAGGAAATTCAATGTCGATTCTAAATATTTCTTAGTCATCCTTAAACCCAGCTTGAAGCTCTAGGGTGCTTCAGTGTAGTTCATTATTGCAGAAGTAAATCATCAGTGAATTGTTTGGCAAACAGCAGTTTGTAGTGGTTTTTCTCCAACATAGCCTCTTTCAGAAGTGTCTGCATTTTCAGGAAGATTATCTGTTCATATTTTGAGGGTAAAAACAGCACTGAAAATACTTTTAGTGCAGATTTGGTGGGACTGTTATGGTGGTGCTGTTTTTTTATTTTAAAAAGGAATATTAATACTGATCTCACCATTTTACTTCTTGGAATTCTTTACCCTGCTGACACTTGACATCCTTGCCTCTGTGGGGGGTTTCCCATTATTTGGGTTCCTTCAGGCCCCAACCCTCCTGTCCCTTCTGCCTCCCCTCCTCCAAGGCATTGGTGTCCTTCTCTCTTGATCACCCTCCCCCTTCTTTCCCCCTGCCCTCCTTTCCTTTCCAGTTGTGATGAAAAACGTCATACAAAATTTACCATCTTAATCATTTCTAAGTATATAGTTCTCAGGGATGTTTTGTTATTGTTTTATATTATGAAGTTTTCATTTTAAAATTTTCATGTGTTTATTAGCTGCATCTCTACAGCCAAGATCTAACCTACTTCAGGCTCGGGCCACATGTTACCTTCTCCCTGCATTCAATCAATGCATTCATTATGTGCCTGTTATTTCCAAGCACTGTGTTTTGCATTCCTGACTTTGTTTAGCACACAGCAGATGTTAAACATCTGATCACTGAGTTTAAGAAATTTTTTTTTAGGAATGATTTTTCAGTGGTAGAATTTGAAAACAGCTTGTGTGAGTAGTCATAGCTCATCCTTTTAAAAATAAATGCCAAATAAGAAATGGGTTATTGTGGGGAAGTCTCTCACTTAAGAAAAATCACTGTAGAGTAATACCAGCTGAGATTTTCATTTCCTCTCAGCAGAACTGGTAGGATAGATACTGTGTGTGCATGTGTGTTTTCTTAAACAATAGTGTTGATTATTTTCTTCTTTAATTACTCTGCCATCTCAAGAATACATTTTTGTCATTTTAGATTGCTGGCTCAGGAATGAAAGGTTGTGTGTATTTGGTTTCAGTCCTGAAAGCTCATATACTATGTTTCTGGGGAGTAAGCTTGGTTTAATATAACTTTCCATTTGGGGGATTTTAGAAGTTAGTGCATAAAATAGTGTTCCCTTTGCATGGATGGATGAAATTTTGTGGTGTTCAAGCTGTTGTATTAAAGATGTGAAAGCCTAATTGTTAACAGATTAAAAACTGTCAACCATCTTTCATATTTAAGCAGGTTACAATGGATAGAAATATTCCTTGAAAACCTAGTTTTCTTTTTTCTTTCTTCTTTTTTTAAATGTAGTTGCTTAGGGTCGTTAGATGCACAGCAAATGTCAGAACTGCCCTAATTAGGTCAGATGTTTCACATTAGCTTGTAACAGTCGTGGATGGATGGCTGGATGGATGCACAGTGGATGGATTGATGGAGGACAGACACTTTAATTGACCTCTCGCCACTGTCACACCACACATATATAACTCCCTGGCTATGCTGAATCTTAAAGATTGCACATACCACTAGTATTGTGCTGACTGAAATTGCTTGTTTCATTTCCTAACAGATTGTTTCTGTCTTTCTTAATAGCCTGTGAATATCTGCAGAACAAGGTCTGACTTACCTGTTTTGTTATTGCCTAGCATGGAGTAGACATAGAACAAGTGACTGTAAATTGAAATCACAGCTTGATGGCTTATGAAAGCAAAATCAGATGCAGAATATTTGTATATATTTTTTCAGAATTTTTTAGTAGTTAATGCTCACTCTTAAGTAAAGTGATGGGAAAAACATCCTCTAATATTTACTTTTTCTTGTAATAATGTATGGATGGCATATTTTTATTAGCATTCCCTGCATTATTCAATAAGCATTTACAGAGGATCCTGTATACAGCAGATAATCAATTAATATTTTGATGAATAAAAGATGAACACTTTTCCTAATATACCTCATAGAAATGTAAATAAATTATATCGTTGATATTCCTGTCATTGATAACATTAATAAAATCTTATGGAAGGACCAATTTCTATTTTAACATTTCTGAGAAAGATGGTATATGCATGACAGTCTTTAAAATAGTCACTCTCATTAAGGATTTGTATATTCTGCTTGTTCCCAGATAACGTGGTCTTGTGGGGAGGATACAATATTCCTCAGCAACGTCTTATAATTTTCTTTCTTTTTAACAAGTCAGTTCCATCTTCACACCTGTGAGTTCAGGTGATAGTGCCATGAGATACTTTTAGGTTGTTATTTTTTGCCTGAACAGACAGAGACTAGGCTTAGAGGAAAGGATATCAGTTTTTTATTGCTGCATAGCAGGTTTCCACAGACAGCACCCATTTCTTAGGTTGGAGGCTCCAAGTCTTCCGTGGCTCACCCAGGTTCTCTGTCAGGGTCTCCAGCATGAAGAGTTGGCTAGACAGCCATCTCAAGTAAGGCCGTGGGGAAGAATCTGCTCCTGAGCTCATTCAGGTTGTCAGCAGGGCTGAGACCCCTGTTCCCTGGCTGCAGGCTGAGGACTGAAGTTTCTAGAAGCTTCAAGAAGCCTGTTGCGTTTGTTGGCTATGGGCCTTCTCAGGAACATCGCAGCCAGCAGCAGGATCCCTCATCAAATTCCCGTCAGGCTTCAAATCTCTTTGGATTCTTTTCTGTGACCAGCCAAAGGAAACTCTTCTAAAGGGTTCATGAAATTAGGCCAGGCCTGTCCAGATAATCTCCCTATTTTGAGGTCACTGTGTCACATACCTGCTAATCATGGGAGTCAAATCCATGATATTTACTATCCCAGGGATTATGCACAAGGCATACACCAGGGGGTGTGAAGTCCTGGGTCCTCTTTGAATTCCGCCTTCACGGAAAGGTCAGTTAAGATGCTTGGAAAATGCCACCAAATTTACCCCAGCGTTTATACTGCTTCTACTTTAAGATGCTGAAGACTGTGCTCTATGAGCACTCTTCTTGTTTAATCTTACTATGTTTTTATGGAAAAGGGAGGCAGCTCTGCCATTGGCATACAGAGATGTTCTTAATTTACAGTCAGTAGGGTTGAGGGTTTGATGCTTATGATTTACATCCATTGACCTGTATTCTTTCAGGCAATCACTCCCGGGCCAGTGGTGCCCAGATGAGGACTGCAGTCAGGTGAGCAGTGTCAGGCTTGCAATGAACATAGAAACCAAACTGGCCCTTGTTAAGGGCTTGACGTAAGTTAGGAACTTGACAAGCCAGGCCACAGGGAGCTGCCCTGAGTTCAAGACCAGAGGAGCGACTTGTCAAAATCACTGTTTGGGGCAGATTAACCTCAAAGCTGTGTGGATGGTAAGAGGAGAGAAGCCAGAAGCAAAAACCAGCCAGGAATTCAGAAGTGAATGCTCATTTATCAGTGATAAGGGAGATTTAGAAATGTATTGTGTTGCTTGAATTGCTACTATCAATGGTAGTAGTGCTGGGAAAATGAAAAAGACTGGGGAAATATAAGCAAGGTATAAGAGAAAATCCGGCTGCTTGTTAGGACTTGTGAGCACCTGGGTAGCCTTTGTTTACTTTTCGAAGATACCATGTGCTTGTGACTTTCAGGGTGCATTGTAAATCATTAATTTGTATATGGGACTTGCAAATATATAACATATTTGGCATTTCAAATGGTAAAAAGCACTATGGAAGAAGATAAAGCAGAAGTGGGGATAGGTATAGATTAGTATTAAGTGCATATCCATTTGGGGCTGTTAAAAATCCCCTAAAATAAGTTGTTAACCAGAGGCACATGGGTTGGAATGGATACCAAATGAGTATTTTACATGGAGTTGTATTTCACATTTATGGCATTTGGCCTTGCACTCTCCCCTACCTCCTGCAAAAAGCAACATTTGTTTAAATGAGGTGGATAATGGATCTGTAACATTTATTACTGTGGTGATAGGATATTCATTGCTTCTGAATACCTCTCTCTGTTTGAATCGTTAACCTAATCACATATTCTAATTTTCTTAGAGGCAGTATTCAAAGGCAGTTTGGCTTTTACTTCCTTTTCCTTCTACTGTTTGACACAGGAATTAAAAAAAAAAATAGGAATCATCTGTGAGTCTGGGCAGTGGACAGGGAACACATCTGTTTCATATAAGTATAAAATGCTGGCCTTACAAATATTCAATGTGGAGTTCTCACCACATAGTTGGCCGAAATTTTCCATGTTTGCAGTGGAACTTGAAATGAAAATAGAACTGTATAGCTTTGTTACCATGGGAAGGGATAACATTTAATTTCATCCTTGTGACTTAACAGTTTTGAAGCAATGCAACGACAGTACAAACAGATCATAAAAATCTACAACTCAGCAGTATAATTAGAAATGTTGAGATCCTGTTGTTTTTAAAGTAAAAACTTACATGGTAAATAATACACTAATTCAATGAACATTTATTGATAACTTACCTTGAACTAGGCACTGTTCTGCAGACTAGGGATATAGCAGGAAACAAAAGAGACTGAAAGTTCTGTCCTTGTGTGGCTTATATTTTAGTGAATCGAAGCAGAGAATAAATAAGATAAATATATAACACATTTGGCATTCAAATAGTAAAACGTGCTACAGAGGAAAACAAAGCAGGGATGGAGATAGATGTATATATGTATACTGCAGGGGTGGGATAGGGTAGTGATTTTAGACAGCATGGTAGGCAGAGTTCTAAGATGGCCCTTGCAATGCGTGGTTATAAACCTGGTGTGGTGAGAGTGATAGACTCTCACTGCTGTGATTAGTTTGCATTATATAAAACTCTACCAGCTGACTGCAGTAGAGAGTCTCTTGCTGATCTTGCAGAAGTGAGCCACCGTGTTTGAGAGAATCTACAGGAGACCGGTAAGACAGCTACAGACATAGATTGCAAGGGATGGTGGCTTGGGCCAGGGGGTGGCTGGCAGGTGGTGAGAAATGCTCACGTTCTGGAAAGACTGATAACTGAAAGTATAATATTTAATGACAACTTGGCTGTGTGATGTGATAGAAAGAGGAACAGAAATGCTGACTCCTGACTTTCTGGCCCACACAGCAGGAAGAAAGATGCTGCCATTAACTGGCAGAGAGGAGTGTGGTGGAGACAGGTTTAAGAGAGATCAGGAGCTCAGTTTGAGATGCTGATGACATGCAATGGAGACATGGAGTTGGCCATTGGAGACACTAATCTGGTGTTTAGGAAAGATGGTCTGGAGAAGTGAATGAGGAAGTCATTAGCATATTTATGGTATCTATAGTCATGAGGTCCCTGAGACAGTCAGTATAGATAGGCAAGAAAAAGATTTTAGACCAGTCTTGGTACTCCAGTAAAATATTTTCAGTTATTTTATCCCAATGATTTTTACGTTTTATTATAAACTTTTGTTCAATATTTGGCTTAACTTAAAATGTTTTTCTATTCCCTTCTAGAACTCCAGCTCACTTAAAACATTTTTCTGTTTGTGTTTGGTATACTTTATTGCATTTTTAAAGGAGAGGAAAAATCTTAGACAAACTAAATTTAACGTAGGTAACTTGAGAAATGAACGATTCTCAACTTGGGAAGGCCCTGTACCAGTATGGGCTCAGAACTCCAGTGCTACCGTGTGGTGGAATGTTCATGGACAGCCAAAGGAAAGTGGTGTACAGAAAACCAAAGTAAGGGGCAGAAATAGCCAGATTAGTTACAGTTCAGCATTTGCCTTACTTGAACTTGGTTTGTACAGGTGGCTGCCTATGAATCACCAAAACTCAGTGATTGACACAATAGTAAATGACAGTCTATTTACACAGCCAATTAGGTTACAGTTCACCATGAACTGAGAAACCTTTAGGCCAAACTTAAAATGTATAAGTAGGCAGCTGTAGGCTAAATTTAATTTAATAATTAGATACTGAGGGGAATGGAGGTGGGAAGGTAGATACGAAACCACAAGATATGACATCCGATGGGAAGATTCCAGCACCAACTAGAAACAGTCTACGCCCATGGTAGCCTTCTTTCAGAGGGAAAATAGATATGTAAATCGAACATCTCCTTCTAATCCCAGCTGAACAAAATCAAACAGACTATTTCTGTACTTCTCCCTAGTTCTCAACTTCATTATCAAAGAATTAGTGTGGTTTTTCAAAATGGGATTTACAGAAGACCCATGGCTGGCCATGTGTAATTTGCTGTATTTTTTCAGTTGTAACTGTTGAAACAAATAGATACACAGAAATAGGAAGATAAACTGTCAATGAGGGTAGACATGATTGAGACTGCAAGAACAGAGCGTTTGAGAGTAGGTGAGAGGATAGTCTTGAGAGCCCTTGGGAATCTGCCTTTGCTGAACGTACAGGGGCCAGTATGTTTGCAGCTTAGAGGCTTTTAAGAGTTGATGGCGGGGGAGAACTGTGTCCCTATAAAGCAAAAGACCTCTACCTGTAGATCTATTTTTTATATAAGTAATCCCTGAAGTTCATAAATTTCTTTTTTAGGCTAGTTACATATTTACTTATACATGTGAAAAATTAACAATTATTTCATAGCACTGTCTCAAGTCCTATTTTTCTTTTTTTACCTGATATTAGAGACAGCTGTACTAAATTGCTTCAAATGATAATAATTCTCCAAAGTGGTACCATTTTTTAAAAGATTCACACAGATCATGATATAATATCTTCGGGAACTGAAATAGGTAGTCTTACCCTCGTTTGTTCCAAAAAAGACTGCAAGCAGCAATCTTTGAGAGTCTGAATTTTCAGTAGTTTATCTACTGTAATGAGGACATTAGCCCAGGGCAGCAGAGCTGACCTTGTCACCGGGGAGAGTTAGCAGCAGGGTCAGAGAGCAGCATGGTTTCACTGTATGCACCCTGATTTTCAGTACTAAAAGTCCAGAATAGCTCTCCACTTGACCTGCCATGAGCATTTGCTCAGATCTGACCAGCAGATGTGCAGTGCTAAGGATCTTGTTTTAGCAGACTGCATTGGAATAGGTTTGAATAGATCTACTCCTCTTATACTTTGACACATCTTTTTTTGTCTTTTTTTTTTTTTTCTATTTTGGGTTATGTTCCTTTTTGGCATTTAAGTAGGTACCATTCCTGATCTACAGATTACATTTTAATTGATTTTCCTTAAGCCTTTGGAGACAAATTATTTTGTGTCATTTGAGACTTGAAGTGTTTTTCTTCAAGCTTTTCTCTGCTCCTCTTACTGTTTTGTTTGTTTTTCAAAGCATGGCATTCCCAGTGCCCTTTTGAAGTTGAGTGAATCAATTGAACTCTTAAGTGACAGAAGTGACTTTTTTCTTCTAAGGGGTACTGGGCTTATTGGGAACCAATCCTGGTCAAATGAAGCATCCTCTTGTAGGTATCTTTAGCCATCTGGAGTCACATGGGACCCACGCTACTTCTAGCTGTGATCAGCATTGACATCTGTTAATGTGCTCTGTTTAAGAAAGGATTAACACCCTCAAATCTTATGTTTCATGATGAAAATTAACAATTTGCAGAAACTGGAAACACTGACGCCTTCAAAAGTTGTACAGTTGGAGAAAAAGGGTTTCATATTTATGCCCTGAAGTTTCAGCTTCCTGTATTTATTAGAGATGAGATTCTGCATGATGTTTTAGTCTAGCCTAAATCAGGGGTCGGCAAAGTATAACATGTGTGCCAAACCCAACCCTCTGTCTGTTGTGTAAATAAGGTTTTATTGGCACACAGCCATGATCATTTGTTTATGTGTTGACTATGGCTGGTTTCACTACAGTGGTGGAGTTGAGAGGTCATGAGAGACTGTCCTCCAAGACATAAAATATTTACTGTTAGGTTCTTTATGAAAAAGTCCACTAATCCCTAGTTTAGTACATAAAACTTTTTTTTAACTAAAAACTTCCAGTCACTAAATAATTTTGGAATAAATAAATTTTAGCTTTTTTGCTTTGTCAGGATGAGTTCATCTAGAAGATAGCCAGTAGTAGTTCAAAATAAGTATCATTTAAATATTTGGCTTTTTAGTGCCATTTCAATTTCTACAGGTTTTAAAATCTATTTAACTTAGAAAGCGTAATGTAATAGTATAATAAAGGCAGACTGAGAGAGAGCACTGACATTTTATGTAAAACTGAGCATTAGCTTGCATTTTCATACAGCCTGATAACATTTAAGACTAAAATCTTCATGAAGGCATAATTCATGTATTTGCTAAGTGCTCCCCTTATAAATAACCCCAGATGACATGTTTATGGCCGAAAGTGAAGGTTGGATTTGCTTTGACTGAAATCAAGTGAGAACTTAGTTTGTTCAGGTTCATATGCATGTGTTTCTGTGAAAATTTCAGCATTTTTTCCTGGTAGGTTACGTTATCATACTGGTGCTTAGTTTATTTGAACTGACACTCAGTTTTTTGTAGGCTTTTGGTTGTTGATATATGTTCCAGTGAGGTAATGGTGGGCCCCACTCAGCATTTTCCATCCCAACCCTGCTTTAGCTACAGGATGTAGTCACAGGGTCTGGAACCCTGCGTGCATGTTCTCTCCGTCACTTCTTGTGCTTTGGGGACTCAGGAGAGACGCAATGCTGAAAATGAGGAGGCCACATGTTTTTAGTGGAAATGGTCTGCCGTTCTTTCTGTCTAGAGTTAGCAAATGAGGGCAACACAGAAATGGTGTTAAGTGCTGCAAAATCTAATTACCACTTGATTTATTTACACCATGGCCAAGGGGCGAGTCCACTGCCACAACGGCACTCTCAGCTGGGCTCCCTGGTCATGGGCTGCCTGGAAGGCTCTGCTCCCCTTTGCTAATCCTGGACTCAGTCACCACTCCTTGGTGAGAGCACTGGACAGATGAGTTCTCCAGGGTGACCTGGCTGGGGCCCCTCAAGCACACACTGTGGGCACAGATCAAAAAGTACTGAGCTTGTTGGTAGAGTGCCTGAGAATGTTCAGACATGGACCTGCACACTCACATGTGCACAAACACAGGGCACATTTAAGCAGCTGAGCACAATGTTTTTGGTAAGGCTGCCCTTCTGTATTTCCTAGGCATTGAGAAATTAGAGTAGAGTTTACTTTTCCTAAAGAATATGACTTTTAATTTTTCTTATTTTTTATCCTACTGTGAACCAACCTTAAGTATCCAAATTCTCTCAGACTGTTTTAAATCAAGAATTCCCCTTTTCTCATCTTCCACCCTTTTCTCCGTCACCCTCTTAAGCCCCTGGGAAGGCCATGCAGTTCCGTATTGTCATGTGGCTTCATGGTTCAAAGGCACATCTTGGGGTGCACTGCCAGTGTGCTCCTAATTCCACCTCTTACAGGTTGCTAGCCCTGAGAAGGTTAATTATCTCTCCGTCAGTTTGCTCAACTGTAAAATGGTGGCAGTAGTATCTGCTTCATGAGATGTTGCAGGGATTAAATGATTAATGCCTTTTAGCATAGGGCCAGGCACATGGAAGGTGTGTATTAAAGGTTAGCTATTCCTGGGTGGTTGCTAAACGACTCACCTGGTGCTTGGGTTACTTTGCTCCCTCCTGCACTCCACAGGGGTGGCCTCCAACCTACATTGCTTTGACTTGTCCTATGTAGTGTCACTGAGACCATTTTGCCCCATGGGGCCATGAGGAGGGGATATTTTGTCTTGATGTGTTTTAGAATTATCTGCATGTGGCTTTATTATTGCTTTTTACATTCGCTACAGACAATACATGTCCTTATTAGTTGCAGGGGGATCACTTTCAACTTTTCTCCTCTTTTGAAGCTAAGAAATTGCTATAGTGACAACTGTTTTATTTAAGAAGGAGCTGAATCTTAATGAAATTATTTAACTTAAAGTCATAGAGTGAGGAAGGAATGGTCAAACCCAAGACAATTTTTAAAGCCTTCTTTGACCCCAAAATGCTTAGATGTGAGTTTAAGAATGATATCAGAGACAAAAGGAAAAAAAAAAAGACAATTATATATACTGTAGTCATATAAACTATGCATTAATTTCCTCTAGAAAATGGCTTTACTACAAACGTCGCACAAATAAAAGAAAAATTGATAAGATAAAAGCTGAAGAGGCAAAAATATTAGTTGAAAACATAAAGAAAGATGTTTTAAGTCAATGTTAACAGGGATTAACTTTAAAATAAGACCCATGTACAAATAGGAAGAATTATTCTCAGGTCCTTGTAAAATAATCTCAATATCAAGGCACAATATGACATTGAAATATATAAACTATAACTGTCATAAATGCATGAGAGTTTGAGTCATTTTTTTCTTTATATATAGATGATATGCTACATGTAAATGGAAGGTTGGAAGGTTCAGTGGAATTTAAAAATAATTTTATTAGGATGATCAAATCAGTAATAAAATTATTTTAAAAGTTTTATAGTAATACCATATTTGTAGTGTTTTGTACAGTAGGGTTTTTTGAGGTAAAATTTACTGATCTTAAGTGTACAGTTTGACAAATTCTGTCAAATATATACACTCAGGTTATCACCCTAATAAACATTTAGAACATTTTCATCATCTCAGCAAATTCTCTCTTGCTACTTTTCAATTTTCCCTTTCCACCTCCAAAAGAAATGATTGATTGTTCTGATTCCATAATCGTGAGTTAGTTGTATTAAAGTAAATGGAAACCTACAGTAAGTGCTCTTTGGACTGGTTCCTTTCATTTAGTAGGCTGTCTTTGAAATTCATCTCCCTCTTGTATCAGTAGGACCATTCCCTTTTATTGATTAATAATATTCCATTGTCTGGCTATACCATAATTTGTTTATCTGTTCTTCTGTGAATGTCTATTTGAATTGTTTCCAATTGTGCACTTTGAATAAAGTTGCTATGAATATTTTTGAATAAGTCTTTTTGTGGACATAGGTTTTTATAGATTTGGGGTCATGCCCATGATTGGAATTGCTGGGTCATAGCATAAGGGTTTGGGTAGCTTTATAAGAAACTGTCAAAGAAGCTTTCCCATTAGCAGTCTGTGGAAGTTCCAGTTGTTTCACATCATTGCCAACATTTAGTATTGTCTTTTTCTTTTTAGTGATTTGGGTGGCTATGGAATTGTGTCTCATTATGCCTTTAATTTGCATTTTGCTGATAGCTACCAATGTTGAGTATTTTTTCATATACTTACAGATCATTTGTGTTTCTTTGTGAAGTGTCTGTTCAAGTCTTTTGCCCCCTTTTTAAGTTGGATTGCTGTTCTTTTGTTACTGATTTGTAGAAGTTATTTTTTTCTGGCTAAAAGTCATTTTTCAAGTGTATGTATTGGATATATTTTCTTTCATCTGGTTTTTGCCTTTTTATTTTCTTAAGTGTTATTTGATGAGCAGACATGTTAGTTTTTGTTGAAGAGCAATTTATTAATTCTTTCATAACAGTTGATGTTTTTGCAACTCTAGAGAATTTTTACCTACTCCTAGTTTGCAAAAATAGTCTCCTGTTTGTTTCTAGATGATCTATAGTTTTAGATAACTTTTAGATCTGTTATCTACCTCGGATTGATATTTTTGGTATGAGGTAGGGGTTAGTGTTTACTAATTTTTTAAAATAGATATCCAACTCATTCATGATCATTTATTGAAAATACTTTAAATTTTTCATTGTATTATCTGAGTGTCTTCGTTAAAAATTGATTGTATAATATACATGTGGGTCTATTTCTAGTCTGTTTCTTGTCTTTTATTGGTATGTTTGTTATTATTAACACTGAAATGTTAGGATTACAGTATTGTTATGGAACAGCTGAGCTGTGCTTCTGGGGGAGGAGGATAATTTCTTATCATTGGGAACACAGACAACCTACCCATCTAGATTCCTCACCACGGCTCATATTTCCACAAAATGTGAAGTATCACTAATGCATGATTCTGACATTGAATTTTGTAGGTGGAATGTGTTATGCAGTTGGATGACTTCAGTTTGTTCAGATATGAAAAATTAGGTGTAGTACATTTCATTTCACTGCAATTTAGGTCAGGGAATAATGCTGAAAAGAATATGTATGAAGGCATGAGTGAGCACAGACTACAGAATGGCCCAAAACTAATAAGAAAGGAAGATAGATTAACTGAAATTCCAATTAGTCTCACACAACAAAGACCAATGAGACCAACCAATACTTTAAGTTACAGTGCTTTAGTATTGCTTTTTCTTGGTTGCCAATGAAGCATTTTTTTTTCCTTCCTAACATTCTCCTCAGTGGCACATAGCATACAGTTTATTTTGGGAAAAGGGAAATTATTTTCCAAAAAGAAAAATGACAGGGAAGAAATTCTCTGTATTTCATTGCTAAAAATGAGGAAATTTTGGGGCTGGGCGCGGTGGCTCACACCTGTAATCCCAGCACTTTGGGAGGCCGAGGCGGGTGGATCACGAGGTCAAGAGATCAAGACCATCCTGGTCAACGTGGTGAAACCCCGTCTCTACTAAAACTACAAAAAATTCGCTGGGCATGGTGGCCCGTGCCTGTAATCCCAGCTACTCAGGAGGCTGAGGCAGGAGAATTGCCTGAACCCAGGAGGCGGAGGTTGCGGTGAGCCGAGATCGCGCCATTGCACTCCAGCCTAGGTAACAAGAGCGAAACTCCGTCTCAAAAAAAAAAAAAAAAGAAAAAGAAAAAATGAGGAAATTTTAAGGAAAGTGATAATTAAAAAATCAAAAAAGACATTGGTTCTCTGTTCCCCTCTCTCATCCTATCCCAAGTTGGGATTTGATGAAGGAAACGCTTGCCCACCAGTGCAGGGCCCTGGCTCTGTCACCTAGGGCCTCTCAAGGAGGAGAGCTCAAGTATTAGTTCTCATCAGCAAGACTACCCACCATCACTACTGATGAAAGAGCAAGACCTGTATGATTTTCTACTTTCTTTACCCAGAGAAGCCAGGATCCACTTTGTTCTGTGTGGTTGAAATGCACCCATTGTAGACCAAATAAAATTACCTGAGAGCACCCCCTCCCCCAGCACACACAGTATAATGTTCTCAGTGTAACAGGACACCAGCTACCATCTTTCTAAAGCCTGGTATTGATTTATATCATACGTTCAAATTGTTTTTATTCAATGACAATAGAAATAAATGTGATGATCATGCTTATCCTTTGGGAGAAGATGGTTAAAATTATAAAGACTTCTTTAATCTGGAAAACATTGAAAATACCATCAAGCTATCAGGTGGACGGTTCCTGTTGCTGCCCTCTAGACCCCTGGAATGGTTTTCTGCTCATCTGTCAGATACTTTGTGCCATTTATTCCTATTATAGAATATTTCTGTGTTGTTACTTTAAAAGCCTTCTATATAATTTAGTATGCAAACCACTTGTGTAGGCTTGACTCAAACTTTATGATAAAAAACATTCATCATATGCTATCCCCTGTAAGAGGAATTAAACTCTCCTTTTCATTAGGAGGCCTGCCTGCAGTGGAATTAAAATAGCTTCTCCTGAATGGGAGCACTGTCTTGGTAAAGATCATGAGCAGGCATTCAAGAGGAATGAAATAGAATACTTGAAATTTAAATTAGCTTGTAATCTGACTTTGAAAATAAAGTACAAGAGAGACTGTAGAAAGTTTCCTGGAGGTGAATTAATGTCCTTCACGCCACTTCCAGTTTCAGAGCTAATAGTATGCATATGATAAGAGTAATAATAGCAGTGAAACTTATCTTTCCCATGTGCAGTTCTCCCAGATCGCTGCTGTCACGCTTAGAAAAGGTGTCCTACGTAGAGAGAACCCACATCTGCAAAAACAGCTTTCAGACATCACCAGGGATTTACAAACTCTTCCAGGAATGTTTGGAGGAATAACTTTTTTTTATTGGGTCCATAAAGCATAAATTGTTAACCCAAGAAAGAAAAAGAACCTTAAATAAGTGACACAGATTTTCTTCTTTATTTAGAAACCATTCTGATGTTCATATTTTTAAAGGATTCTTTCTCTTCAAATAACTTCCTCATTCTTGAAAGACACAATATATTTTTTCTGTTAAAATTACCCAGTGGTAAATGCTCCAGGAGAATGACACTTCTGAAATGAAAAAGCTCCCATTGTTACTGCGACTGCCTTTAGCTATATTATGTCATGAAAAATTATTTCCTTGTTATAAAAGAACACCATGGAAAAGCATTTCTATGTATATTATTATATGTAAATTCAAAATAGGAGAAATATAGGGAATCTAGATACAGAAAAATAATCATTGTTTATGAATGGCTTAACATTTCTAAAAAGAAATTGGGGGTGATTATTTTCAGTAGAAGAAAAGTCTTAGCTTTACAGGTAATTACATACTTAATAGTATAGATGGAATAGAGCTCAATTTGCTTCAAGGCAGATTTCTGTTAAGCAGACTCTATTTGCACATTAATTTCTATTTAAACAATGATCCCTAGGTATAATAAAATTGTCTTTAAAATATACACACATAAATGGAAATATCTTTATGACAAACCCATTGAACCATTATCTGTTAATGATACTGAGTTGTGATTCACAGATATTTTGAACTGTGGAAGTAAAAATATAGTCAGGATAGGCAGACACACTGAAATATGATTGCTTTACTTTACCTTATTTTAAATTAGATTCCCACTATAGTGGTGACAATACATAAAACTTCAGAAACCTGCCAAGGTTCTTGTCAATCTTGAATCATGCTAATGTTTCTAACGTTACAGCCAAAGAAATTATTTTCCATTTTCCCCATCGCTTAAACTTACTGGCTACTTTCCAGACATTTAAATCTGGCCATATCTTCCAAGTATATAAGAATATCCTTATATAAAAGGAGAGAATTGTCCAAATAACTAAGGAATGAAATATCTAGGCCCTCCTTAGCAAGGACGACTTGCTCTGGTGCCAACAGAGGCTTGCCCTAATGTCTAATAATAATCAGCAAATTGGCGGACAATTCCGAGCTGAACTTTTGGGTCCCAGCCTAATAGTTTGACTGATGGCTGGGAATGGTTAGCACATCAAAATCCTTTTTGCTGAGGCTGCTACTTACTAGCTGGTTAGCAAGCTGAGCTGCACCATGTAGATGGGCAGTAGGCCAGATCAGATGATCGGAGCATGGGGCACAAGAATCTCTAAGACCGAGACTTCAGAGGGACCACTCATGAAAAATTTGCCCCCTGCAGTTTTTACCTTTTCCTTGGGTGGAAGTGGGGAAAAAAAGTACAAAGTTTTTGTTAATAATTTATATTCAATGTTAGTAATTTCAGAGTAGAAAAATTAAACAATTCGGACAGATCGACTCTCTCTATTACGCAGAGATAAAAACTGTTGATGCTGTAGCATTTGCCTCAGATCTTTCCTATATATATATTCAAAGAGATACAGCATATGTTTATACACACAGAGTGATTTTAACAAAACGGGAGTCCTAGTAAATCCACTATTCGAAATGCTTGAAACAAGAAGTGTTTTGAATTTCAGATTTTTTTCAGATTTTGTAATATTTGCAGAGTACATACTACTTGACCATCCCTAACTAAAAACCTGAAATCTGAAATGTTTCAATAAGCATATCATTTGAGCATCATGTTGGTGCTCAAAAAGTTTTTGATTTCGGAGCATTTTGGAACCTTCATGCTCAACCTGTATACGTTGATTTGTAACTCACCTAATATTCAGCTATATTTTTATTTGGTAAGTATTTTTCTATAATAGGATTTTTAAATAACTTCACAATGTTCCATTAATTTTATTTACATGCCATCATTTATTTAACTAATTGGCTACTGTTAAATGGTAAGATTGTTAATTTGTTTTTGCTCTGTAAAGGTGTATTAGTCTGTGCTCACATTGCTATAAAGAAATGCCTGAGATTGGGCAATTTATAAAGAAAAGGGGTTTAATTAGATCATGGTTCTGCAGGCTTTACAGGAAGCGTGGTTGGGGAAACCTCAGGAAACTTTCAATCATGGCAGAAGGCAAAGGGAAGCAGGCATGTCTTACATGGCTGGTGCAGGAGGAAGAGAGGGGGAAGGTGACACACATTTTTAAACAACCATATCTTGTGAGAACTCACTCACTATACAGTACCAAGAGTGATGGCACTGAACCATTCATGCGAACTCTACCTCCAGGATCAAATCACCTCCCGTCGGGCCTCATCTCCAACACTGGGGATTACAATTTGACATGGGATTCAAGTGGAGACAGAGACCCAAATCATATCAAAAGGATATTGTAGTAAATGCCTTTCTCTAATATTTCTGAATATATCATCAATTATTTCATTTTTGCGGCACGTGATCCCAACTATTTCCTTAGAATGATATTTCTAAAATGAAATGGCCAGGGTAAAGGTATACACATTTTTAAAATTTTCAATAAGTTATTCCAAATTGCCTCATGGAAAAGGTTGTGCTTAGTTAAGTTCCAGAATTTCTAGATATTATTAACAAATTCTTAACAGTATAACAGTTTTTATCTGGGTTGTGCTCAGGGCACGAGGGTTATGTATTTATACTATCTACTTCTCTTTTGGGGAGGACGTCAGTTTTTCTAGTATTATCTAGCCTTTGGCCTGGGTGTTTTAATTTTGCTGTCATCCAAGTGAGGAGAATTTAGATGATGTTTACCAAGTGCTATGCACTCCCGAAATGCTTTATGTATACATTAACTCATTTAATCCACACAACATCCTCCTCCAAATGTTCCAAATGAGAAAATTGAAGCATAGAAAAGTTAAGTCATTTACAAAAGATTACCAGCTAGTAAGTAGCTGGATTGTGATAAAATGTAATAAATGGCATAGAAGGAGAGACATATATGGTGATATTTTTTTAAGAAGATAATTTCTCCCTAGGAATGTCATTTAAGATATAACCTCCAAAGTTTTTATGCGACTCTTATCAAGACAGCTATCCTTTGGCATCTACTAATTTTAAAAGACCCTAGAGGAATTTCATAGCAAATGATGTTCTTGGCTTACATATTTGTTTCGATAAAAGTCTAATCTTTCAAAATGACTATGTTGAAACATAATTATGAACATTCACGGCATGCATACTTGAAATTCTTTCATGAACCTTTCTTTAAAAACAGCAGCATACATTACCCATGCAAGATTATATGCCTTGATTTTGAACAATAAGTACAGAGATGCATTAAAGGGCTGGTGATGGGACTCAACAGGACTGTTTCAAATTATCGGAACCTTCATGTAACTGAAATGGTAGGCATTTCGCTTAGGAAGACAAAACTGAAATTTAGGATATTTGCCCATGTATTGTAACTTAAAATTTTATAGGAATTATCCCATGGTCCATATAGAAAGAATCCTGGGTCCTTTAGGTAGTACAGAGATGAACAATGAGGTAAACACTTTCATAACCTAGAGGATTTCTGTTAACATCTAAAAATATGGTACAATTTGAGAACAGAAGGGAAGCTAAAGTCTTAGGATGACTTCTGCAACAGAATTCATAGCTCTTATTAAACAATATTATCTACTTATAATACCTAATATTATTAGGTTGTAATATATCATCATTATGGCTTTATTATATATTAAATGAATCATGTCCAGTTACTATGCCCATGGGATGATTATTAATTTTTGTGTGTAGGAATGAATTGGATGTTAGGAATGAATTGAGTGTGGAGTTGCTGAGCAAGTCTTGTAAACAACCACCCTGGCCATTTCCTTATCTCTAAGTGAGAAAGAATACCTACCCAACAGCATTTTGGGGATTCTCAAAGCAGATATTATATGTGACTTTCCCTTTGCAATTTTAAAGCCCTGTTTAGGTTTTGTCATTGTCATTGTTGAATCTGTCTTCTTCCTTGGATTGGAAGGTCCTTGTTCTCCTGGATCTAACACAGTATTTGGCAAATGATAGGAGTAAATAAATACTAGTTAAACGTCATTATGAGGACAGGGAGGAGAAGCTGTGATGACAGGGAACTATCTGAGAACCAGGTTCTGGCTCCAGTGTGAGAGTCCTAGTAACCTCTTTAATTCATACCCCTTCCCGAGCCTCGTAGTACCCCGCCCACTTCAGCAGTACTATGAAAAGCAGATCATTTGAAGAAGAACAAAAACTAGGCTTTGAAATGACACTCCAAGATACACAACTGGCTTCTAAACTGAGCCCTGCAGAGAAGACTCATGCAGTCTGCTCAGGGCTTTTGCACCCAGCAAGATCCTTGTCCAACACTATCGTCCCTCTCAGCAGGTGACCTCCCTGGAACTGACTCACACTCAGGATTCGGGGCTGATGCACAGGCACTGTGGAGCCACTGGGAGCCTCTTCAGGCAGTGAGACACAGGTATGCCAAGTGTCTATGGAGGAGCTGAGGCCAGGGCTGCTGCCCATGACATTTAGAGCAGCAGGAGTGACTTCCAGCAGCCAACTTCAGTCTGTCCCAGGCCAACCAGGCCACCACAGCTGAATAAGTGCCTGGTATGCCACACTCTTCACAAAAAAAGAAAGACTGTAGTTTGAGTGTCAGGAACAGAGAAGAAAGGGGCACCAGCTGCCCAGACTCTTGCCCACCAGTTGTCTTGCCCCTGGTAGCCAGAAGGAGCTTTCACAACCTGGGTATTATTTTCTTTTCCTCAGTATGGGGTGACCCTGATGGCTCCTAGGACCAGGCTCGCATTAACTGGGGAGCGGATCATTGGCTTCTCTGCCCAGATCTGCCTGCAGTGATTTCATGTTGTGGCTTGAGGTCCCCTGATAGAAATGCTGCTCAGCACTCAGCCCTCCAAGCTGCCCTCTACTCTTTATGTGGGCTGGGGTTCAGGGCTCCTGCTGGACCACAGCTCAACTGCTGGTCCTTCCTGCCTGCGCCTGGCAGAGGTGGGGGAGCAGAGTGAGGCCCGGGGCTTCCCCCAGCTATACGGGAGGAACATCAGCCGCGATGGCCTGACGTGCGGTCCGGCCTCCTTCTCAGGCCCCAGTGTTGCTCATCAGAGCAGAATCAGCTCTCCAAGACCCCTCTCCTTAAGATGGTGTTTGACCAACAACTGAAACCAAGATACTTCCGGCCAGAATATCATGATCTCTCTAAAGTTACCCCAGAGCTCTGACTTTTAACACAATCGTTTTTTTATATGTGAACCATAACTTTTTTCTAAGGGGAAAAAACTGTAACCGTTGTAACAATTCTGTATGAAAATTCTGGAAACACAGCCTCATTTTCATTGTCCAGGGTTAGAGAGTGAGAACAGAACTAGAAGAAATCCATGCAGTGAGGCAGACGGTTTCTGTAGTGCCTGCTCCTCCTCGCCAGTACAGCAAATGTAAAATGCGCGTCCTCATTCTCTGAGTCAGGAAGAGTAGATGAGGCTTTGGACTTGGAAGATAATGGGAATCTACAAAGGAGATCTAGAAGGAGAGAAGCTGAGGTCCGGCCCTCAGGAAGCTTGAGCCAAACAAAACCTTTCCTCCTCTAGTGTGTGTGGTTGTGTCTCCTCCTTCCTCCTCCATCCACTGCAACCTGCCGGCCTCTCCACGACCTTCACAGCTCTTGAAGGTCCTTCCCACACTACAGCTGAGGAAGCCAGCAAACCTGCTCCAACCTTTGCCAGATCTGCCACCCCTCTCATGTGGGCATCCTGCGCTGAGCTGCAGTTTACCTGATCTTTATTGCTAGTTTGTTAATCACTTAAAGAGTGTCTCCCACGTTACAACAGAAGCTCCTTTAGGAATCAGAATGCTCCGCCGTTCCCTGCCGTATTTCCAGGGTCCAACACAAGTCCTTACACATAGTAAGGGCCTAACATGATTCCCTGAGAAAACAAATGATTTTTCAGAATCAAAAGTGTGTCGACTGAAGTTCAAAGACAAGAGTGCTCATTCCAGGGGTTGTAAGCATATGCCCCCGCCTAGCTGAGTGGCAATAAGAAAGATTCCCAGTGAACTGTTTCTCAGTTCCAAAACAAATACTGGGTCTGAACATGTTGAAAGATAAGACCTAAGAAAGGACAGTAGCTTTCTTCTTTTAGAAAGTGTCTGTTTAATGTCTTCTACTAAACAGGCATGAAACAAATTAATTAAACAGCTCAAAGTGCCTATTTTGAGCTAGCAGTCTGTTAAATCAAGAGGAAGGCAGAAGCTGTTAGATGTTTCCTAGAGAAATGCCTAGAAGTGTTACTAGCCTGTATCCTGGCAGCCTGCAGGGAGCTATGCCTTAGGCCAAATCTCTGAAGCCAATTCCTCTTGGAGTTTTTACCTCCTGATAATGGTGATTGTGCTCTGATAATTCAGGAGGATGAAGCTTCACAGTAGCACACATGGCTCTCACTTTCTTTAGCCAACTTTCTCCATCATATTTTTCCAGAGTTTGCGTATGTGTTTGCATTCCAGCGCAAGTTTTCACTCTTAAATTTATGGACCATGAGTTTCTGTGCTTTCTCGTGAAGTTTATGGTCCATGTCATTCCTTTCACTGGTTTATTTCCCAACCGTTTGTGGTACCCAAAGATTGGAGGTTGAAATGCCCCTTCAACAGTATTCCTGTTTCATGGCTACTCATTAATCCCTTGGAATATTTGGTTCCTCAGAGGAAATCATAATGCCTCTTGAGTATGTCAGCTTTTTGTAAAATTTTTTAGCTCAAAATCAAAAGAAAAAAACTACAGAAATGGGGAGTTTGCATTGTATCTTTGGATTGGAATTTGGTACAATATACCTACTTGTAAGAAATATTACAAAAAAAAACAAAGCTTTAAACAGATTTATAGATTTGATTAGATCAGCCCAGGACTGCTAATTCTGTAGAACATATTGAGAAGAAAGAATTACTTTAAGGGAAAAGGAATAGTTAAGTAAGTTGCACGAGTTGCATTTGACTGTCTGACTTCTCTCCCTTTTCACATAAATTTGTTATTTTAAATTTAATCCAACTTCTTCTAATTAAAACTTTCCCCAATTTGTATTCCATAGAAAACATTTTTGAAATTCATATCATTAACAAAAATAATTAGAAGTCCATGGTTTCCTGAAAATTTCTTTTAAGTTAGGTTTTATAGAATCAAGTGATGACTATATTACATATCAAAATAGAAGTAGGTGAATAGAATTTGCCTTACAACAGTGAATACCAATAATGGTTCTCTGTGATGAATCAAGCCTACCACTAGCTTTTCAGCCTTCATGATTCCTGAATGGTATTTCTGACAGAACTGTGCAATGGAGAGATATTGAGGTACTCTTTTTGAGTGCTGTGATGCTGTAAAGAAAGGGAGAGAATGTGGAGTGGTTGAGATCACTGCTACTCCTAAGAGCTTAATATAAAACCCAGAATCCATCCTGTGCCAGGCCCTGTGCTAAACACTTACAGCTCATTGACAGTAACTCTTCGAGGTGGCTCCTATCATTGTCTTAGACACAGAAATGCGGTTACTTGCCCAGGGTCACAGCTAGGTCGTGGCAGCTCTAGAACTTTAACCCAGGCAGTCTGGCTGTGAGAACACATGTTTTCACCCACGTATCACAGGATTTGGCTTCTAGAAGTAGTTTGCCATTCAGTTGTGTAGTGGCCAAATGTCTTTAATTTTTCGTTTTACAATAGCTTCTGAGATCCTTTTCTGTCCCTTGTAACTGCGAATTAATCACTGAAGTCAAGATTATGATTTTTGATACCTTGATTAGTACTTTTCCACTATAGATAGAAATTTGCACTGTATTTCCAACTATACTGAAGAGAGATTAATTAGCACTTTATGACAAATATGTGGCAAATTGTTAATTAGGGTAAGTAAAGTGAGACTCAGATTTTATAGCACCACTACTATTTTCACAGTATTGATTTTATTATTTATTCTTAGTGCTGGAATCTGATAAGCTTAAGTAAGCCAATAGTGCTGTATATTGATTTAACCACTCTTTGTTTCTCTAGATTGGAGGAAAATAAGAATACACTTTAAAAATCACTTATAGTTTATGAGGTGACACCTTAATCCTCAAAATGACAGGAAATCGAGATGATTTTATCTATGAGGTTTAATTTATTAAAATTTAATTTGCTCCTGTGCTTTGCTCCAATGACTCTGTGCTAGCAAACCAGCTATAATTAGATTAGCAGCCTGCTAAACGCCGGTGACAGCCTGCGTCTCAGAGAGCATGTGCTGGATTCCGCATGTGCCTTTTCCTCATTGGTTGGTGGCGTTGCTGCTCGCCCGTGTGATAGGTTTCCACAGTAATCTTTATGCTGCATTAGAGACATAGATACAGAGGTGCTGTACTGTGTTCCTGCAACGGTGGAGGTGCTCAGCTGGTAACGTTAAAGAAGGAATAAGGCGCCCAAGTGAAGGCGTTCGTCTTTGTTGTGGAGCTTCGGCGGTTAAGGACGGCCTGCTGCTGTGGGAGGTCAGTGAAGGAGGCTCACTTCATGGTAATTGCTTTAAGTCTATCTCTCATGAAAAACACGGCCATGCGTGAAATGAAGCATGTTCATCGTATCATCTGTTTAATCTGATCTTGCTTTGTTAATACCATGGGTACTCCTGCATTCCATAGGAAAATACATTCTCCCGCAGGCTTGCCTGGCAAACAGCTACCCTGTTTACAGTATTCAACCAAGGAATAATGTTTTTACCTGGATTCAAGAGTGCATGTGTATACTTGGGAGTGATGCTTACAGGCTCGCTTCTGTTTTGGAAAGCCCGATGTTCCATCAATTTAGGTGTCTTTGCAGGTACGTTTCAGGACCCAGTCGACTTTGTTTGCATTGAATCCAGACTGTCCTGAATAATGAGTGATCAGGAAGAATTTAGTGAAACACAGTCTAATTAGGACAGGGCAGTGACTCTCCTGATGTTTAAGCTGTGCCTTAGCAGAAGTAATGTGCTATTGTGTCTTCCAAGATGTGTGCAGCCTTCATTTTGGATGGTTTTCTTTGTCTCACCTTTTGTAGTCTTTATTAAGCCTTTTAAATACATAGAGGGTTAATATATTCTGTTCTGCCAGAGATATTTAAAGTATATATTCAGCTGTGTTTGAAAGAGGAATTTTCGTCTCTTGGCTTTGTTTAGCAGGGACATTGCCTTAGGAGTTGAACCGAAGTCACAGGAAGGTGGGGTTCTTACCGCTTACTTTGACTACTGTTTGGCAACATTTTTATTTCTATTAATTTTTGCCTGAAAATTGATAATCTTAAACAATCTGTGATTTTTAAAAATGATACATTCTGAAAGAAAAGTATTTAAATGGGCAAAGCTGAGGTTCAAATATCCCAAACAAATGCAGCATGAGTTTTTCCTTCTCAGTGTACCTTCTCCATAGTGTCCTATTTATACCAAAAATACCTTTGTTTTTATGTATTCCTCAAACTTAAAAATTGATGTCCTTCCCATACCAGACTGTGGAGTCCACAGAAACTTGTGTATTGAGTCACCGGTCACACTCCTGGCTACCAGCCACCATGTGTCTGCTGTCACCAGAGCCTTGCTGATCTTTGAAAAGCATCGGGAATTATTTCTCTGCTCCTGAAAAGCCAAATGTTGCAATGTTAATGATTTGTTCAAATACCTGTCATGATCTAAAATATACTCTGGTTAACAGGGTTCAGTATATTCTTTGACAGAGGAAACTTCAGAGTACTTACCAACCATGCCTTCCTCCCCACCCCACATTCCTTCCCAGGTCCATCCAGGCAGATAGTAAATCATCCAATGCAAATTGCATCCAAATAACATTTTTTAAGGAAAAAAATGAATATTATGAAAGTTTGCCATGAATTGTAATAGAGTATCATCTGTAATAAGAAAGTTTGATAGTTGTTGCTTGTAATACAGTGTCTTTGTGACTTGAACCAGCCGGCAGCATTCTCAGGCATTTTAGACACCTTGTGCTGTGAAATGAACCTGGGAACAGTCGTTCTATTTCACATTCCGCTTCCTTGATACAAACCATGCCTGTTCCCATTGCAGACAGGTGCATACCCGTGGTGGAGAGTGCAGTTTCAGTGAGAGTGGTTTTGCTCTTTCCAGAAGTCCAGACTTCTCTCCTGTTTCCCTCCCTCTCTCTGCCTGCTGTGCTCTTCTATGTGGATGTGCAGAAAAACCTTTCTGCAAATCAACACTTAGGCTTGGACACTCGTTTTGGGAAGGATAAACTGATGCGGATCGATTCTCTCTCTGTGTCTGTCTATCTCTTGAAATGCTCCCCAAATTGTCCTAGTCTTAGATAATTTCTAAGAAGGTTTCCTCCACTGTCAAAGCCTTGGACACACATAAACATTGGCTAGAGCTCCTTTTGGGCAGAAGAGCCCTGTTGAGGTGTGTGTCATGGAAGGATGTAGGAAGTAGTTCTAAGTGATGCCAAATCCCTAGGGCTGGGTCTTAAAGACTTTCTGTGTGGAGGAGGAACTTTTTAAAAAATTTAAATATGAATGTATCTGTGTACTGCATAATGCACCAATATTTTGATATCCCAAAGGGACTTTTAACATACACCAAAGGGGCTTTTTTATAACAGGATTGAAGAAGTGTTATTTATGTTTTTGCAAAGTAGCCAAAATATGTGCTTTTATCTTTGGATGTATCACATCTTAACTTTTTTAAAAACTACATTAAGGAGACTCTTTACATATTTCTGTGGCAAGAAAATAAAAACAAATTTTATGGACACTTTAAAATGTTGTTCTTTTTCCTCCTTAAAATTCCATAGCTCTTTACTGATGGGAGAATGACATTTCTTACCAGTCAACAATAGACCTATCAGCATAAACTAAATATTATATTTTAAATTTAAAACGTTATCTGTTATAAGGGATACTTTCTAACTTCTCCTGAGGTCTCAACAGGAAAAGTGATCACCAGTTTAAAAACTGAAGTCATTCCATGAAAAATACAATGTGCTGCAAAGTAACTGGGCTGAACAAGGTCTGGAAAATATTTGTGAAGCAGAAAGAGAAATAGGTAGTGCATGATATTGCATGTGAGAGTTTCCATGGTAATATCCGTAGGTGGATTTGTGGCTAGTCACTTGGCATCTGTGATAATCCAAAAACCTGAAAGAGATTTGTCATTAGCGATTGATAAATATTTCGGGGTTGACCTGTTAAAGTGTCCTGGATTGGGAAAATATGTAAAGGGATATTAGGCCTCTCATCTAAGTGTAGTTGTTTTTCATTGTAGTATTCTATGATCATGGACCGTCACCATGTGCTAGGCTCTGTGCTAAGCTTTATGGAGAGAAAATAGAAGGCATAGTCCCTTCCTGTAAGAAGTGACTACTGAGAAAGAAAGGCAGCTAAATTAATAATAATAGGGGTACAAGAGGCAGACAGAGAGACATAGTTTGGTGATACCAAGGAGAGGCAACCAGTTTTTTTTAAAAAGGGGATGAGGGGTGCCAGGGAGGCTTTTCTCAGGAGAAGAGAGATGGTGCCCAATCCAGAACTTACTGTCTCCTGCCCATCTTGACATCACATCCATAACTCAACAATAAGTTGGAGCTGCCATGGCTTCATATTCTGTTTTCATATTTTGTACTGACTTTAATACATGTATCATTTCTCTTCTCCCTGCTAACTCATCTCAGAATACACACTAGGTTGGTGCATGGAAATATGTTTTAATAGGTTTACATCACATGGGGATTGAAGTTTTCTCCCAGAATTTAGAAATGCATCTTAGATGAATCACCAAACACTTTGATTGCTATTATACTCGAAGTAATTTAGTGATTACTTTTGGAATTGTTTGCATTGGCAGGAATTGTCATTTGCTCTTGGCTGCCTGTGGACTCCTGAAAGTCATTTATCTTCTATGTGCTCATTAAAGCTAAGCTTGTAAAATTTGAGGCTGGATTATAACACTTGAATTTCACCTTGAAGCCATCTGTTTTTCCAATACATGTAATTGGATTTAAATTTAAATCTTGCCAAATTTGTAGGCAAAGTCCACTTTAGGGGTGACCTAATTGCACTAGATCTTGCCATGAGTCAAATATCTACATGGAAACAGATCTTGCATTTCTACTTCTACAGATCCTGCAGTCAGGAAATCCTCCTACTTCTGTCATGTGTTACCCTAGTCTGGCTTCCACACTTACTTTTACAAACCCTGTAAAATGGACAGCCTTTACTTTTCCCGCCCTCCGTACCCCATCCCACTTCCTGAGTTGAACAGTATCCCCTTAGAGCAGCTCCCTGACCCAGCAGACCTCCAGGACAGGAAGCAGTTCTCTGTTGCTCTTTTGTCTCTGGTTTGTTTTTTCCCTTGTCTCCTTTGCTACCCCACTTTAAGTAGCTGTTCTCCAATGCTCTGGCCTTCATCAGCCTGCCTGTCCATGTCACCTGCTCTCCATCAGTGGGCTCATCCTTTGCCACACAGTGTCCACCAATCCCCTACACCCACAGCCACACCGACCTCCTGTGCCCCTTGAACAACAAAGAGAGCGGTACTGCTGCTCCTGCTGCTGCCTGGAATGTGCTTCCCCGGAAAGCCCTTGGCTTGTTTCCCCACTGCCTGCAGGATTTCGCTCTAATGGAGCCACCTCGGTAGGATATTCTGAGATAGTATTTACTGCACTTGTTTATTTCTTTAGTTTCCCCTTTCTGGAATGTGAACTCCATGAGGTGAGAGACTTTTCATCTTAACCTCCAGAGCCTTGAACAGTACTTGGTCCATAGAAAGTGTTCAGTCAGTACCTGTTGAATGAATGAGAGAATTAATGATCCCTGGCATGGGGTGCTGCAGTGCAGATGAAGAATGCTCCTGTGGCAATCACAAGCTCTGCCCCAGCCAGCTGAGTGGTGCTGCGGAGCCCCTCACCTTGAGTGGGCCTCTGTTTCTGGTTCTGCAGATGGGGAGTGTGTACCAGGGGCTCTGAGGCCCCTTGAAACTGTAACACTCTTTCACAGTCCTGGAAATAAGATATGATGTCATGTAAAATGTTATTTATGCGACTCATCACAACTTGATGTTATAGCATAATTGCTATCTATGGAAAAATGTCTCTTTTAAAAAAGAAACAATGGTTGAAGTGAACAAAACAGTTTCCAAATGAAGCTGTAAAAACTAATGCATATTGGTGTACTGCCATGTTTACTATCTTTTAAAAAAATATTTTGACCAATTTTTATTTATTTATTTATTTGAGACCGAGCCTGGCTCTGTCACCTAGCCTAGAGTACAGGGGCACAATCTCAGCCCACTGCAAACTCCATCTCCTGGGTTCAAGCAATTCTGCTGCCTCAGCCTCCTGAGTAGCTGGGATTACAGGCGTGAGCCACCACGTCTGGCTACCTTTAGTATTTTTGTTTCGTAAAGACAGGTTTTCACCATGTTGGTCAGGCTGGTCTCTAACTCCTGACCTTGTGATCCGCCCGCCTCAGCCTCCCAAAGTGCTGGGATTGGCGTGAGCCACTGTGTCTGGCCTATTTTTGTTATTTTTTAGACAGAGTGTCTCTCTGTCACCAGGCTAGAGTGCAGTGGCACGATCTCAGCTCACTGAAGTCTCCACCTCCCAAGTTCAAGTGATTCTCGTGCCTCAGCCTCTCGAGCAGCACCATGATGCTTAACTAATTTTTGTTTCTTGGGAGTCTTTTTTGTAGAGACAGGGTTTCACCATGTTGGGCAGACTGGTCTCCAACTCCTGGCCTCAAGTGATCTGCCCGCCTCAGCCTGTCAAAGTGCTGGGACTACAGGCGTGAACCACAGCGCCCGGCCTGTGTTGACTAATTTTTAAAAGAATTACCATTGGCTATAGCTAAATGTATTTAATAGCCTGCCTATTTCTATCAAATTAAAAAGCAATAGCAGTCTTTTCTTCCTTTGATTTTAGCAATTTCCTGCTGCAGAGAGCATTTTAAGAAAGGACAGTGTTCCTGTGACCTCAGCCTACCATCCATAAAATACTCATTCCCCTTTCAGGTAAGCATATTGCTTTGCTTTGATCCATTCTGAGCAGAAAGTATTGATTCTCTCTGAAAACCTGTGTCATTATTGCACTAAGACAAAGAAGCTGAGGTTTCAGATATTTTGCTGTTGGGCAAAAAAAAAGAAAGTCCCACCTTTGAGGTCCTTGCCAGGACCAAAGTATCAGTGATGGCCATTTGCCTTTCCAAGGGGTTTCATGATACACCTTCTACATATCTGCTAGTTGTTAGTTTGTTAAATGCTGTGTGCTATTTATTGGATAGTCTCCCAGGAATTTATAAGTCCTCTGTGTTTTTAAAAATTTTTTATTTTTATTTTTTAGAAATGGAGTTTTGCTCTGTTGCTCTGGCTGGAGGGCAGTGGTGTGATCCTTGCTCATTGCAGCCTCAAACTCCTGGGGTCAAGTGATCCTGCTTCCTCAGCCTCCTGAGTAAGGCTCTGAGTGTGCACCACCATGCCCGGCTAAGTTTTTAAATTTTTTCCCTAGAGATGGGGTCTTACTATGTTGCCCAGGCTGGTGTTAACTCCTGGCCTCAAGCAGTCCTCCCACCTCGCCCTTGCAAAGTGTTGAATTTACAGGCATGAGCCACCTGGCCTGGCCAGAAGTTCACTGTCTGTGCTTGGGGAATGAGATGGTGGTGCAGGGTTAGCAGCAAAGGCACTGGGAGTGGGTGACTAGGAGAGATCTTTACAAGCTGGCCCCTTAATAGAGGGAGGGTTGAAAGAGAGTAACTTAAATTCCAATCCAGGAACTGAGATTGAGGGGGTGGAGCATCTTTGGAGAATGGCCAGCCAGCAGGCCTGGGAATGGCAGGGTGCTTTTCTCCACGTCCGCACCACTCCTGGGACTCCTTTCTGGTCCCCACAGCTGATGGAGAGTCTGGAAACATTTTTTCCAGGTCTCTTCCTCCAGCCAGACTATCTTCCAGGAAGGAGCTGAGGAAGTGGAGAACGGTGGTCGAAGTACAGATGGTTCCCTCTTTTATGGAGGGACTGAGAGCTTAATACCACCAAATGAGGAGATTAGAAATGTTTAGGAAAATAAAGACAGTCTCCGGTTATCTCATGTCCACAGTGAGTTTAGGAGTGTAAAGAGCAACCCTTAGGAGAACAGAGCCTCAGCCTCTGTTTCTACATTCTGAGTGGCCCCATGCTTGGATTTGATTAACAGCCTTCCTCAAGCTTCCTCCAGCTTCCTTTCCAGTATCCATTTGTAATGTACCCTTGCTTATATAGTAAGCCATACATTTTGTAATTTATTATTATAGCATTATGCAGGATATTGTTAGGTGATGTGATCACTCTTCTAGAACCTTTGAATCAAACTTACGCCGACAAATAAGAATCAGCCTGTGCCAGGCAGAATTCTGCAATCTGTAGAAACAGGAAGCCAACAATACCCCTCAGTGCTGTACCCTAAAGTCTCTCACTCTTATCGCCATCTTACTTATCTTCTTATCTCAGATATAAGAAGCTCTAATATGAAAGCCTGGGCTCCTATTGGCTGGAAGGAACTTTGCATCTGCCATCACCAGCACTTGTGGAGCTCAGGTTGTAGAACTGCACCCAAGTGCAGTGGACTTAGGAGGGAATGCCTTCCAGTAGGCCCATGTTTTTCATTCTGCACCATTCTAAGGAACTCAGCCATCCTGGTTTGCCCATGACTGAGGGGTTTCCTGGGACATGGGACTTTCAGTGCTAGAACTGGGAAGTCAGAGCAAAGCAGGACATGTTGGTCCCTCTTGTGATCCCAACACCCCGCCTCTTCCATACATGGCTGCAAGATGTTCTGCTCACCGGGATGGTTGCTGACGGCAGTGCTAGTGGCCGGGGAGGAACTGCAGAGTAGGCCTGGCCGTCATCAGAGCTCGCCTGCTTAGTAATCCATTTGGAGGGACTGGAGTGGTTTGCTTTACTTCTGTGAGCCTCAGTTTCTCATATGCCAAGTAAGAAGAACAGCAAGGCAGTGGGGGTATAGGGGAGGTAACAAGACAGAGCAGTGTTGATGCCTGATGTAGCCTAGGCATGCAAGAAGGGGCAGACCCCTCTCCTCATCAACATAAACCATCCAGAGAAGACAGTCAGTTACCTTCACAGGCATAAAGTAATTGGCTTGAGCTTTACCAATACTATTATTTACCTAGGCAAGGAAGGTTAGAAAGAACTCAGCCAGGTGACTCACCAACACAGTGTCACCTGGGTTGCAGGCATAAATCCTAGCCCCAATACCTTATTCTTAAATAACCTTAAGTCAATATGTGTAAGTTACTTTGAGTTTTTATCAGCTTTCCCATAAATAGATTGAAACATTTTTTAAAGTGCTTTAAGAATGTTGTGAAAAGCATAATTTGTTTCTTATCCATATCCAAATATTTTTAACTTTCAGGTTATTATTGCATTTAAGGTTCATTAAAACATTTTTCTTTCTTAGATTCTTAAATTACAGATAAGCAGGCTTATGAATACATATGCATTATTATCGCCATTAAATTTTCACTACTCTCGATATATGAGTTTAAGATTACTAGATTATTTTGTTTTTAGAGAACACACTGGTCTTTTTAAACGTGGCTCCTTGTTTAAGGAAACTAAAAGGCAACTGAAGTTATGAAATAAAATGATATTGTAATGTTCTTTTGATCAAACTTTTTTGAGTTTTTTTAATCATAGAACATGATACATCCTGAATAATGTATATATGTAAGTCATTTCTAAAGAAATACACAAACACCAATTTCTGTGCATTACGCATGTAATTACAATTTCAGGAAATAAGCTCGAAGGCCTCCTTTGTTTTTAGTTCCTTGTTTTCTTATTCAATCTTATGTAATTGATAAAGTCAGTTTCTCCTTGAAAGTTTCATTTTTCAGAACTTCTGTCCAGATTTTTGCCTTTTTAACATGGTGCATGCTAGATGCTTGAGAAATTGCTCGGAGTAAAAACAACCCTCGCACATTTATTTTGTATGTTAAATGGGCCTGCCCAAAAGTACAGGCTGATTTTTTCCGACACCTTTTTTCCCAACTCGGTGTTTCCTAAAGCTGGTCCTCCAGAATGAGAGGTTTGTACCTTGTCCGTGACTCATATCATCCTCTCATGCCAGCACCCCTGACTTTTGCCTCTCCCCAGATCAGCAGTTTGCCAAGAGAATGACTCAGAGCTCAGATTCCAGTAGTACAGTCAGGTGTGGCTCCTCTGAGGCCATCTCAGCTGACCTTGAGCAAGGTCTCCTCAGGAACCAGGAGAGCCGGCACAGCAGTGAGACCCACTGTGCTGGGAGCCAGGCTTGCTTGCTGCTTTTTTAAAAAGAGGAAGAGGAAAGGGCATTCTCTGGGGAAAGTAGCAGGGATTTTAGATGTTTTATTTTCCTTATTCACAGAAATTTTATATGCTTCTGTAAGGATAGATATAGGGATTGTCTCCCTCATACTCAGAAAGAAAGTATAATTCTATTTTTGAGGATTTAACACGCATTTATTATGAAGTTCAAAAAATTATTGATTGCAATTTAAATTGTCAAATTACAGCAGGGTGTTGGTGGCTTACGCTTGTAATCCTAACACTTTAGGAGGCTGAGTTGGGAAGATCGCTTAAGACCAGGAAGTCAAGACCAGCCTGAACGACATAGTGAAACCCTATCCCTACAATTTTTTTTTTTTTAATTAGCCAGGTATTATCACTTCTTGGGCCTTTGGCTAAGAGCAAGTGTAAAAGATTAGCCAGCTATTGTGGCATGAGCCTGTAGTTCCAGCTGCACAGGAGGCTGAGGTGGGAGGATTGCCTGATACCAGGAGTTTGAGGCTGCCGTGAGCTGTGATCATGTCACTGCACTCCAGCCTAAGTGACAGAGCTAGGACCCTATCTTAAAAAAAAAAAAAAAAAAAGAAGTAATTTGAAGTATATAAATATTTTAAATCAAATGAAAGAGAAATTCTGTATTACTACCCACATAGTTGTTTATTAATGGCTGTTATAATAGAAGTTACGTAATTGTGAAGGTAGTCACTGGTTTTCTTGCAACGATCAACAGAAAGGAAGGATAGGCCGCAGTTATGCCCATGGACTGTGGAAGGACTGCCCTGTGGCTCTGTGCTGGAGGTGTTTATGCAGTCTGCACTTGCCCTTTAGAGAAGCATTAGAATCTTCAATATGTAGATATGATAGAATCTTCAATATATAGATATGGGATATGTGTAATATGAGAATCAGAGGCTAGGGCAGACCAAAGGGCAGCCATGTGGTTAGACACACGCTGGGTGTAAAGCCCAAGTCTACCCAAGGTTCTTCTATCAAACCCCTAAGCAGACCTTGCACACCAGTTCATTTCTTTACAATATCAGGGTCATACATGCAACAGGAAAGTTGGTTGAGGGAAGTTGGACAATGGGGAAAGTAGAATTGAAAGGTTACAAGGAAACATAAATGTCTGGTGAAATATTAGAACGATCTATAGAAACCGTGAAAATCTTCAGTCAATTAGAGTAGGGAAGAGGAGACTGTTAAGCGGACACAGGTGAAAGAGAGGAGATTTAAACAGCGATCGTAGTTGTGCCAGGAGAAAACTAGACTTTCCAGACCTTCTCGCTTTATTTTCAACCTGTAAATCATGTGCTATCATCTCTAGGTGTGGATGGAGGGGAGGATTCATGCATTTTGAGTACTCAGAAATTCAGAGAAATGTGATGCTTGCCAGGACCCTGTGTTTAGTGAGCACTGAAGTATGTGCTCCACCTAGGTCTCTCTCTTCCATAGCATAGGATAAAAGAATGCTAAATATTTAATTCTGGTTAAAAAATGCAACCAAAGTCCTGAATATATTTCTAATGTGCATTTCTTGGGGAAATCCCTCCTATTCACCAGGGGAACAATGCCGCCCTCTAATCGCGTGGTCTTTAGGCAGAGCTTCACAGAGCACTGGCCCCTCATCATCCTGAAATGTGTATGTTTTACCTTTACTTGAGTCCTGTGGGTCTAGTTCTCTAAGATACATTTAAAAACAAGCTCCACATCACCCTTGGTCAAAAAGAGACAGCTTTCACTCACCATGACAGTCAGTGGAGACCCTTCCTTTGTGAAGAAGCCTCCCAAGTGACTGTCCCTTACCACGCCTGCCAGTTCTGGTATTGTGCCCTACTGACTCCTCCTCGAGGGCTCATACCCCAGCACAGCCCCTCTTCATCACCACACAACCCCATTACTGACTTAGCCATATGCTGTTCTCCTGCCTCTGGTTTCTGCTCCGATGCCAGTCCATGTAGGAGGCAGAAAGTTTTTATTTTTATTTTTTGGGACAGAGTCTGGCTCTGTTGCCCAGGCTGGAGTGCAATGGCACAACCTCGGCTTACTGCAACCTCTGCCTCCCAGTTTCAAGCCATTCTCCTGCCTCATCCTCCCTAGTAGCTAGGATTTCAGACATGTGCTACCATACCCAGCTAATTTTTATATTTTTGGTAAAGATGAGTTTTCACCATATTAGCCAGGCTGTCTCGAACTCCTAACCTCAAGTGATCCACCTTCCTCAGCCTCCCAAATTGCTGGGATTATAGGTGTGAGCCACGACGCCAAGCCAAAAAATTATTTTACAAACGCTATTTTCATCCTGTTATTTCCCTGCTCTGAAACCTTGTTTCTCCCAGTTACCTATCTGCCAATTTAAATTCCAAAGTCAGCTCTCATCTGGGCTCTTTCACTTACTCAGAGTCAGTGTCTGTTATTCTACTCATATTCTCTATATACATGGCCCCTCAGAGCTTGTGGGCTGCTTCTTGCCCAAAATCCCTGACCAATTCCACTCTGTTAAAGTCCAGGAGTTCCTTTAATGCCGTTTCAAAAGTTACTTTTTCCCTTAAAAGAAAAAAGATGTGTTTCTTTTTTTTAGCAGAGTCTAAGATTTTTTGCCATTTATTCATTCAACAAATTCATAATTCATGCAACTAATTTCTTCACAATTTAATGTATACCATGTACATTTATTTATAAATAGCCTTGGAATTATTTTTTTCCCATTTATTTATTTTATTGCATTTTAGGTTTTGGGGTACATGTGAAGAACATGCAAAATTGTTGCATAGGTACACACGTGGCAG
>NW_016107514.1:3224776-3250709 GCF_001604975.1 Cebus imitator | reverse complement strand
TGATTTGCTGCCTTCCTCCCCATCACCTACATCTGGCATTTCTCCCCTTGCTATCTCTCCCCAGCTCCCCACCCACCACCGTCCCTCCCCTATTTCCCCCCAACTGACCCCAGTGTGTAGTGCTCCCCTCCCTGTGTCCATGTGTTCTCATTGTTCAACACCCACCTATGAGTGAGAACATACGGTGTTTGCTGTCTCTGAGGGTTTATGTATTATCTCTTAAATTGTATGATCAATTTTTTAAAAATTTTTCCTTCACCCAAGAACCTAGGGTCTGAGATGCTCGAGGCGTTGAATAAACAAGTCTTGCCCTCCCAACTTTTTTTTTTTTTTTTGCCTTAAAAATGCTTTATTAGGCCGAACTACACACTATAAAAATGCTTTAAAATGTAGCAGGAGGAGATGTAAAGACTCAAAGAAGTACACAGAAGTGACAGTGGCTATCAGAACACACTAAAGAATCTACACTACTTCCCCCTTTACCCGGAAAAGGAGCTACGAGCACGTGGGATGGGGTTGAAATCCTAGAGGAGACTGTACATGGCTTTGCAGTGTCAGTGCTATTCTATGGACCAATTTGCTTCCTGAAGAGGAATGAAGTGATTTTTCTCACCCGGGAAGCGTTTGTGAAAATAAAAATTTTCATCAACAACACAGAGTGGAAAGCTATTGTCAGTTCTTAACTGCCCATAGTAAAGGGATGTCTTAATGGGCATGTGGAGACAAACCATCTAAGGGAAAATAACTGCATCTCCTCTAGAAGGCAAAGTGGCCCCACTGACAGCAGGAAAAAGGAGGAGCTCAGTCTCAGCTGCCAAGACCTACTTCAGACTCTCCCTCCCATGTGTGCTTCTTATCCTTACATCTCCATTTATTCCTTATTTACATTCTGTGTCTTCAGAGTTCCTTGTGATTGTGAGCACATAGTCATGCACGTGTTTTAGTCTATGAGTACATTAAAGGCACTTGTGAAAATCTGATGTAAGTTACAGTAAAATTTTTCTGCCTCTTTCTAATAGACTATAAGCAAGTTGGGGGTAAGAATTACGTTTTAACTCTGACTCTGTAAAACAGAGCACAGAATCTAGCAAACTGCAAAGGATAAAGAATTGTTTGTGGGGCTGGGCACAGTGGCTTATACATGTAATCACAATCCCTGTGCTTCAGGAGGCTGAGGTGGGAGGATAAGTTGAGCCCAGGAGGTCGAGATCAGCCTGGACAACATATCTACTACTGGTAGATGTGAGACCCCCATCTCCCATTTTGTTTTTATGAGCATGGTGGCCCGCATCTGTGGTCCTAGCCACTTGGGAGGCTGAAGTGAGAGGAGCACTTGAGCCTAGGAGTTTGTGGCTGCAGTGAGCTGTGATCATGCCATTGTGCTCCAGTCTGAGTGACAGAGCAAGACTCTGTCTCAAAAAAAAAAAAAAAGAAAGAAAGAAAAGAAAAGAAAATTAAAGGAGATGTTTTTGAAATTTAATAGACTGAAGGGATTTTATGCATTTGAAAGAAAGTCACTGGACATTGCTCATCTGTCTTTTTGGTCATTGCCTCTCACAAGCTCTGACAGCAGCATCTTCAGATATAAGACACAGCAGCATAGGAGCTTAGCAGGCCCAAAGCGTTATTTTACTGAAAGAGGAAGACACAGTCTATTGTTGGAGAAAGAAAGGAAAAAACGAAGTCAGAAGCAAAAAAAAAAAAAAGAAAAGAAACAAGAAATTGGGTTATTTTTGGTTAGTTGTAGTTGAACATTATGGTGCAGAATTATAAGAACTTGGGTAAAACTTCAAACTAGTCAAAGTAAGGAATAATCAAGGCATAATTAGCTGTATCCAAAGGCTCCTTTAATTTGGTCTCCTCAACCACATTTAAAATATAGTTTTGTTTCTAGAATTCAAATTTTATAGTTTATTTGTTCATTTTTTTTTTTCTCAAATTGATTGTTCTCTATGGACTCATAGATTCAACATTCAGAGATTCAGTGATTTGTGATTGTCTCCAAGTTCACTAATTGTGTTATTACCGCTGTTTTGGGGAACTGGCACCCTAAAAGCCCACACTCCAGGGCCAATGAAGAATACAGAATGAGGCCACTCCCGCCATCCATGCCTCCCCCGGGCTTCATGCTCCCTATGTTAATTCATTCGTCATTCACTGTTCCATTAAAAATTATCCAGTGTCTAGGTTGCCCAGGGGTGAAATGGGGATTAAGAACCTTTCCCATCTTGAGACGCTGACATTCTCATTCTTGTAAAGTGATAAAAACTCTATATTTGAAAAATCATTCTAAGAAGAATGATAACTAGTAGTACTGGAGTTGGAAGTGAAGAAAATTTGAAGAGATCCAAGACGATGCATTTTAGGCAGAACCAAAGCTCTGGGTATGTAGAAGAAGCCAACTCCTGGATGGCCCAGATCTATGGCCTATGAGAGAGCCCACCACGGAACTGTGTGTATTCAACTCTTAGTTCACCATACTAGTGGTCTGTTCTGTGTATCTTCAGAAGTTACAGGGCTGTCTTTCCTGAGGCACCGGGGTCCCGAAGTATGCTCATGACCTTGCTGGCTGCCATCTGAATTATATGTAGTGGAGGAAAAAAAAGGAGTCAGCTGAAGGTATGGTTGGTGTGCACCTTGCCAAAGAGAAGATGAGCTATAATATTTTCAAGCATCATTCTAGTGACAGTTGGCGTATAAATAGTGTCAGACTTTCCGATTTTAATTTCATTTCTAATTTACGTGGTTCTATAAGATTCTCTCTGTTTTCCTTCCTTCCAGCAGTGGACTTGAATCTCCATGTTTTAAATACGATTTTTCACTGGAAAACTTACCACCATGTATACCTTAAACTTTCCAACCCCAGATAGAATGGGTGGCGAAGCTTCACTCTTTACGTATTTATGGGGATTATATCTCTAGAGACTGCTGTCAGGTGCCAGCAGCAGGGATTTCATGGATCATTAACGAAGAAAATGATGGTAAATGTCCCCACCGAGTGGCACTGGATTCCAAGCATAGTACAAGGAGTAGCTTGTACCCTGCACCTCCCAGGACTTTTCTCAGGACACTGTTTTAAGGGGGTATTAGAGTGGCTACACCGAGGCACGGATTGCCAGGGCAGTCAGAGTAGGGATTGACATATCACTCTCTGAACCTGGCAGTTGGCATCAAAAACAGGAGAAAAAACAGGCTTCATTTTCATTTACTCTCCTAGTTGTATTTGTAGTTCAACATTTGGTGCTGTACTGGTAAGGGGAAAAGTTGCTTTTGGAGGGGAGTCATGCCCCCTTCCTTTAATCAACTGAAAAGCTGACACTCTTAGCAGGGTTTGGTGGCTCACATCTGTAATCCCAGCACGTTGAGAGTTCTGGGCAGGAAGATCACCTGAGATCAGGAGTTCAAGACCAGCCTGGCCAACATGGTAAAACCACATCTCTACTAAAAATACAAAAAACAATCAGGTGTGGTGGCAGGTGCCTGTAATCCCAGCCACTCAGGAGACTGAGGCAGGAGAATCGTTTGAACCTGGAAGATGGAAGTTGCAGTGAGCTGAGATCTCACCACTGCATTCCAGCCAGGGAGACAGAATGAGACTTTGCCTCAAAAAAACAAGAAAAAGCTGATACACTTCTAGACTTAATTTAAGATTTTGATCATTGGCCTATGAGGCAGAGAGATGTTTGTGTTGAACTTGGGCCTGAAAAAGTTTCACATTCATTTTTAGAGAGTATAAGGAATTAATTCTGGAATGCCTCTGGCACATTGATTTATGCAGCATTTTAAGATCCTGTTCACTTTCTTCTCCACCAGCTATCTATTTTCTCTACTTTGAACCCTCCACAGATGTTCCTATTATGAAGTGTGCTGCATTCTGCTCTTTGCAGGGTGGTTTATTCCCCACTGCAGTTTGTAAGCACTGGCCGTTTGCATACGGAGCTCTAGACTTTAGGGGCCAGTGCCCAATTTAAAAATCAATGGAATTAATATAAACATGAGTAAGTTTTCAATGGGAGAGTATGATTTAACTTACAAAATTAATTTGTAACTTTCCAAAATGTTTTCTGTTTGGCGAGGCCAAGAGGTTTCCCCTGAAGTAAAATTCCTTAGGACCTCAACTCTTTACCAGATACGTGGTTCCCACTTGACTGGCTTAAAGGAGGGGCCCAGTGAATGTTGCTAAAATGAAACTATTGCTGTGTTAATCACCTGTGTACAGCGGTCATGTTCAGAACCAAATCTCGAACTCTTCTGAGATGGTCTCCAAGAGTATTAAACCAAAGTCAGTTGCCTCATTTGGAGCCTTTAAGAGCATCTCTCTCTTATTTTTAGCAGTCTTTGGTTGCTAAGTGTGTGATTAGGATGCTAGGTATAATAAAGAAAAATTATATGAATATATGACTTTACCATTAAGAAACAGGAAATTAAGAGATCATTTAAACATCTTCTGCCAAACCTGCAACATTTTTGGATTTATCATATCTTAGTAATAATACTTCACGTTATATATGTTTACAGTATTTTATTAATTTTAAATTCAGCTGTGTTTAAAACCATTTTATGATTATTGGACATTTTCATCCAGTCAGTATCTTATTTTTCAGATGATTGAAACCTGGCTTTGAAGTGCTATCTGAAGTGGTCTCATGCCTCATACTAAGAAGTCACCTCTTGATTGGCACTTAGCTTTACACATAAGTAGGAGCACTGTGCACTTCTTAAGACATTCCACAGAGAGTGCCACTTCTGTTGTAAATTTGTGCAGTATTGCTGTGTTATGTAAAATACTTTACAAACTGCCACCTTTGCAAAGTTCCCAGTACCCTCACTTGTCAGTGATAGATGGTGATGCTTTAAAAGTCCATTTCAGTAGAGGTATATTTCTCAGTAAAGACAAAGGGGTGTTAATGGACTAATAACTCCATACTGTCGCGCCTGACTTACGTGATATTGCACACATTGAAGATGGTAGAGCTGGCACTTTGTTTGGCATTCACTGTACATTTCAGCCCTTTAGTGCATCATCTCCATTCTCACAACAGGTAGTTGATGAGACATTGCATGTGATCGTAGGGCTAGATTTGAGCTCACACCATCTGGTTGCAGATATGTCCCTCTAAACAATCTTGCCAAGTGTCCAGTGTGCTTTAGGTTCCAGGTGCTTCACAGACTTTGGAGGTAAATATTTTCCTACTATTTAGAATCCATGTGTTTTCAGCACATTAGATTTCTCTGAACAAAAGAATTTGCTACAGATGCCAGCCAAGGGTTCCTCCTCAGGTTGTTTATCATACAGTGGTGTCAAAGAAACCAATGCTGTGCATCACCAGTTCTACCTTATCTGGAGCCCTGGACAGGCCACCTATCTGTCTGTGACTTAGGTCGCTGGGCTTCGCTTCCAGTTCTCTGATTTAAGGCTTCTGTTAAAGCAGTGGCTGTCGCAATTTGCTTTTTGAATTGGCTTATACATTTTACAAGCACTTTCACTCAGCAGCCTTAAGGGGTGGCGTGAACTGTTGTATCACCTTCATAGATGAGGCAACAGAAGCATCAGAGAAAGGGACCTCTCAAAGCTACATGGGTCATAACTGAAAAAGCCAGGATACAAGCTCGTCTGCCCCATTTGCTATCACAACTCCAAAACTTGACCTCTTTCTGGGGCCATCTCCTCATTGGCAGAATGAATGAATTGAACTCTAGCAGTGATTTTCAAACCCTATTCCCTGGAGTATTAGGGGATTCAAGGCTGATGGGGATTGAGATTTGGGGCTCTCCTTTAGCGGTAACCACTCTGCATTCGTCTGTTTTACATTCCAATGTTGCACAGTATCTTTTAATAAAGCTTCTGTAGTTACAAAATACTTTGAAGATTACGGATCCTCAAAGTTTTTATTACATTCTAAACTCTAACCTTTAGGGGACAGGGCCCAATTTAAAAATCAATGGAATTAATATAAATATGAGTAAACTATCAATGGGATAGTATAATTTGATTTACAAAATTAATTTGTAACTTTCCAAAATGGTATCTGTCGGGTGAGGCCAGGAGGCTTCCCCAAAAGTAAAACTCCCTACTACCTCAACTCAATACCTGATCTCTAGTTCCCACTTGACTGGCTTATAAAAGGGGCCCAGCAAATGTTTCCAAAATGAAATTAAAAGAAAAAAATTTATCTTGATACTTGTTTTAAGCAATGCACAGGCTATCAAGATGTATTTATTTTATACCTATTGTAGTATCCTAGGATTATAAATATTTCACAGTTAATTTTAAAGGAAAATCACAATTTTAGTTTCTCCATTGAATCTTATTTTACTTCATTCATACATATATTCAGTGAGTCTTCTCTATTCCCCAGTCTCTCCATAAATGTTTTCATTATTTTACTGACTTGATGAATTCCCAGTTCCAAATGATGTTTCAAGTCATATATCTAGTTTAGAACTCCTGCAGTAAAACAGCTTTTCTAGACAGAATTCTGAATTCAATGAAACGTGTTTCTTTCTCTCTATAATACATTGTGTTATCTTCATTCTTGGAAGAGATTTGAGTAGAGGGATTATATATGCTGCTTTTTATGGGATGCTATGAATATGAATACTTATTTAACAAACCAAATTATATTTCTCTCATTCCCCAAACTTTGGAAAGGTTTATGATTTTAATTGATGGCACACACTAGAATTTGTGAAGTTACAAGGAAACAGAGCAGCACTTGAGAGTTACGCCTTCTTCCTGGGTTCAGCAGCGTCCTTAGAGTGAAAGAGAGTGAAGGAGTTTAACTGCATTCCAAGACCAGGTGTTATTTTATCCAAAAACTATGAAGGACAGACTTCTCTGCTTTTAATCCTAGCTCTTTGATCAGAGGGCTCATGGGGTGAAACATGCACACCAGCCTGCTGCCTTGTAAACTTGATCCCTTATAAATCTGTGACATTTTCCCTTGTTACAACAGTTTTATATTCTCATGCATATAAATACCGCTTTTGACAGGATAAGAGACTAGTGCCATGAATATTCCTTTAGCAGTGGTAAAAACTCTTCAATAAAGCTTTAAAGTTTTAAGATGACAATCAAATGGTCCAACAAAGGGCAGGAGAAGCTAAAATAAAAACCTTCACAGATGAGTGATTTTATTTCACATCAACCCTGTGGTCTTAATGCTGCCTATTGGAGGCACGTTTTTGCATCAGCCATGCGAATTGGTGAACTTTAGTGTATATGGATCATAAAGTATTTCTTCACTTGAAGGTCATCAGTGGCTAGGCTGTAATTCCTGCAGTTCTGTGAAAATTGGCACTATCAACCTTGCTATTTGAATTGGGAATCTTTATGTAGATATTTGATGCTTCTGTTTTACTCCTGCTTTCCCTCTGCTGTAGTGCTTAAAACATGGTGTCTGAGATCCACACTAATTTGGTTTTGTGGGTTAATTTACCTGTGGGTGCCTTAGATGTAATAGAATCTGATCTCACAGGCATGACTTTCTACACCCCAGGGTCTTTTCCCTCCCTTGTCGCTTTTTCCCCATTAGCAGACATCATTTTACTTTGGGATTATTTGATTTGGTGTGATAAATGGATTCAGATTAAAATTAGGATCAAAATAATTACGGCAATTTGAAAAGACATTCATTGGGGAAACACTGTAAACACTCCAACTTCATAATGATAGGATACAGAGATTTGGAGAAAAAGCTATTGTACAGAGGCACTGATGAGAGCTTTTACTTCTGAGTTAAAGTTATTTATTGTAAAAGCTCACATAGCCCTTAGTTATTTTTGATCAGGAGATCATGTTTTAGAAGAAAGCATTTCATGAAAGTAAAATGGCGTCAAAACTATTTCTTACTTTGAAAACATATTTTTGCCATTTGGCATCTTCTAGAAAATTTTATCCTTTATACATATGTAGTATGATCTCTGTCCGTCTCATATGTTAGCAGGATTCAGTAGCAGACTTCCTATTAACTACAGTTGGCTCTTGAACAGCACAGGTTTGAACTGCTCATGTCTGCTTATATTTTCTTCTGCCTCTGCCACCTCTCAGACAAGACCAGCCTCTCCTCTTCCTCTTCCTCCTCTTCCTCTTCCTCAGCCTACTCAAAGTAAGACAGCAAGAATGAAGACCTTTATGATGATCCACTTCCACTTAATGAATAGTAAATATATTTTCTCTTTTTTGGGTTATTCTTTTTATTGGGAGGCAGGAGGGGAGACAGTATCTCGCTCTGTCACCCTGGCTAAAGTGCAGTGGCAGAATCTCGGCTTACTGCAACCTCTGCCTCTCGGGTTCAAGCAATTCTCCTGCATCGGCCTCCCAAGTAGCTGGGACTACAGGTGCATGCTACCATGCCCAGCTAATTTTTGTATTTTTAGTAGAGACAGGGTTTCACTGTGTTGCCTAGGCTGGTCATGAACTCCTGAGCTCAGGCAGTTTACCTGCCTTGGCCTCCCAAAGTGCTGGGATTACAGGCGTGAGCCACCACGCCCTGCCTGGGATTTTCTTAATAACATTTTATTTTCTCTGGCTTTCTTTATTGTAAGAGTAGACCATATCATACATATAATGTACAAAATTTGTGTTAATTGACTGTTTATGTTATCAGCAAGGTTTCCAGTCAATAGGAGGCTATTTGTAGTTAAAGCTTTAGGGCAGTTAAAAGTTAGATTTTTCAACTGCATGGGGTGGACAGTCAGGGTCTTTAACCCCTGGCATTATTCAACAGTCCACTGTAGTTTACTCAAAATAAAGGCTAAGGTATCTGTACACCCTTCAGAGAATTCCTTTGAGCATCTCAGTGGTTTCATCTCATTATTTAAAAAGATTGACTTGGGATTTTCCTCACAAGGCCATTGAGCTCAGATTCTATTGGGTGTTTTTTTTTTTTTTTTTTTTGGAAAGCAAAAACCATAAACTTAAGATACCCACAAGTAAATTAATTTTTAATATGAGCAATACTAATAACATTAACAGTAATAAATACAGCAGTTAACAGATATGAGATGCTTGCTATGCAGTTCACCCCCTTTTAAGCATTTACTTGGATTTCTCACGGAATCCTTACAGCCCCTTGGTCCAGATGAGGCGGTGCACGGCAGGTGTAGCCAGGCCTTCGCTCTCCTAACCGAGGTGCTTCTACTAAAGCGTGCTCTCTAGTTAACCGGTCCCTGCAGTGGGCCAAACGTTAATGCTTCTTCAGAAGGTGAACACCGTAAGACAAGATGAGGGCATTTTCATGCTCTTCTCTCCAGGTGAGATTATGAACGAAGCAAAGCAGAATGAAAACATTTCCCTTAAAGAAATAGGCTCACTGAAGACTCCCTCATTCCAGGATGTGAGCATGCCCAGGGTCAGATTACTTAGCTCCCCTGCCTTTGTTTCCAGCTCCTCTGGGTAGCCTCTCCCTTACCCAAGCACAGGCAGATTCTCGTCATCACTGGGACATTTATCACAGCTCAGGTGTCCTGCTGGTGCTCACCAAAGCCCAGCTGGACGGCAGGCATCCTTGCAGCACAGGCTCAGCCCTCCTCACTCTCAGATGCCACCTCAGAATTTGATAATCACGTCGGCTGTGGCTCATAATGAGATCTGTGGATGACCTTATCGCCACCAGGCTTCCATCAGAGCCCCTACCTGATGGTCACTGGCAGACTAAAGAAGAGGAAAAAAAAATAAGCTTAGGTCATTTTTACAAATTCATGACAGATGCTCCCCATTCAGCATTCTTATAAAAATACAGTCCTACTGAAACTCATTATTAATGGTGACCCTGAAAATCCAAAATGGGGATCTTGCTTCTCCCCTCGATGTGGGCTCTGGGTTACAAGGAACATGTGAAATGATCCCTGCATGGCAGAGCAGCCTGTTACCATGGAGACAGCTTACTAGTTTCCCAGCCCTCTGGCTAGTTCCAGGAACATTAACTCCATACCAGTCTTAAAGAAATAAAAAGAAGTCTAAGGTTCACGTCTAGCTTTTTATATAGTTATAATTACCTTAAAAAGCACTCAAATTACAAACCGACTCTTCTCATTTGGGAAGGATTGCATTTAATATTATTAATAACAGTACTTCTTATAAGCAGAGTGACCACTGCTAAAAGACTCACATTCTGTTGCCATTAATTGAGACTTCCTCTTTCATATTTTACATTCAGGCTTGGTATTACACTCATCTGGAGGAAGGTAATTTTGTTTATTCATACTTTGCTCTTTATGTATTATTTTTGTCTTTTAAATCTCAAAATCCGGATGGAGGCATGCTGTATTTTTCATGCCGACTGTCACTGTGCAGACACGGTACATCCATGTTCACTCTTCCCTGTTGACAGTAGATTTTGTGTGCAGTGTTTCTATTCCTGCTGATTTCTTAGTTGAAGATTAGGGTAATACCTCAAGGGATGCACAGACATACTCAAGGTTACGTTGTAATAAACTGTGATGTACTTAAATATTTAAATATAGTTTAAGAAAAATGAATACAGGTTGAGCATCCCAAATCGGAAAATCCAGAATCCAAAATGCTTCAAAATCTGAAACTTGTTGAACACCCAAATGCCACTCAAAGGCAATGCTTATTACAAGTATAATGAAGCTATTCCAAAATTTAAAAAAAATAAAAATTCAAAACACTTCTGGTCCCAAGCATTTCACATAAGTGATACTCAGCCTGTATTTAATTATTTAAACTGTATTAAACTGTATTTACTATAGTTTAAAAATTAAGCACAAGTTTAATTTCAGTATATAAATAAATTTTTGAAACTAAGAAAAGTAAGCTTGTCTCTTCAGCCTGTTGAGTCTTGCTTAATAGATACCTCAGTTCTGATCTCTCCTGTCCATCCGGGCAGGTTTAGTACTCTGTATACAGCACATTAATTTGCAGATATTTATTGTGACTTCATATAATATGTTAAGATTTTAAAATAGATGTATAGATATAAATACTGTATGTATATCCAACTATGTTGTCATTCCTTTCAGAGTAGATCTTACCTATTTCTTTTTGAGGTATTTTCTTAAACTATTTCTTAATGTACATTTTCTTCTATGTAGCCTATTGTATTGCATCTAAAAGGGCTTTATGAAGGCTCTGTGTTTTATGTGCTTTATTTCATTTTAAAGATTTCCACTGATTTCTGTCACTCCTTTCAGTCTCTCCTACCACCTGCTGGCCCAGCATCCAGCAACATCACGCTTTTGTTCTAGGATTCCCATATATTCTGTGAATTTGCCCATTCTTTTTGTCCCCTCCCGAGCCCCCACTCAGTACTGTCCGGCCAAACCTCTCCCTGTCTAATCCCAATCGCTGTCCCTTCCGTTTCTCTTGTAACTTAGATTCTAGGAAATCTTTTGGAAATCAGGGACTGTAAACTCCGGTCTCCTGGTTCTGTTAATATACAGTGTAAATAGTAATACATTTTATAAACTATAAACACTGAAATTGGTGCTTCCTACACTTAGTCTGGTGCTTCCTACAGATTTTGAAAAACAAAGTCATGGACTCAGTTTGGGGTACTGAAGTTATTCCTGTCAGATACATTCTGAAGCTGGATGGACTCCTTCAAAGAGAGCAAGGGTGGTATATTTTGTTTCTGTTCTCAATTGACTATGTTTCATATTGTATAAGTTTTCTAGGGTGCTCTAGCAAAATGCCACAGACTGGTTGGTTGAGACAACAGAAATGTATTGTCTCCAGTGCTGGAGACTGGAAATCTGTGATAAAGGTGTCAGCAAGACTGGTCCCTTCTGGAGCTGTGAGGGAGAATCTGTTCCATGCTTCTCTCCTGGCTTCTGGTGGTTTGCTGGCCATCTTCAGTGTTTCTTAGCTTGTAAGAGCATCATCTCCATCTCTGCCTTCATCTCCACATGATGTTCTCCCTGTGCCTGTGTCCAAATTGCCCCTTTTTGTAAGGACACCAGTCCTATTGGATGAGGGGCCCAGCCTACTCCAGCATGACCTCCCACTAACTCATTAAATCTGTCAAGACCCTATTTCCAAATGAAGAATGCTACAGTAGAATACAGTCTGAGCTACTGGGGTTTGGGGCTTACCCGAATGAATTTTAGAAGACAAAATTCAACCCGTAACACATACCAGTATAATAAATAAACATTTTCTAGTCCAAGTCTATTCACTGATTTTACAATAAGCAGTGATTTTGTAAATCAGTAATTTTGATCTTGTGTTTAAACCAAAATGTAGTACAAATCAAACACAGTTGGTGTGAGTGCATTTAATAAATGAAGTCTTGACCATTTGCGTATTGCCAAGCTCCAAAAAGCAGTCTGATTGTTCATGTACTTGGAGGGTCCATTTATTTCTAATCATCCTGGCTTTACTTCATTTAAAGAATAAATTGTTTTTAAACTTATGCAAGCAGTTGTTATTCCCAGATGGCAGGTGAAATCTCTAAACATTTTTTAAACCTTTTCATCAAATAGTAATTTCATTTTAACCCAAAAATACCTTTTGGTTTTCTTTCTTAAAACATGACCATGATGCATAGTCAATCAGAATAAATCAAAGTATTTATTAATTAGAGCTATACTGATTTCTACTCTAGGTAAACTGACTTCCTCCAAAATCTAGTATGTTTCATGTTTCAAGAATTAATTTATTGATGGTACTCTGCTGCACCGTCATTTAGTCATAGTGGATTGAAGTTACCAGCTATTAAGACAGTCATGGTTGTAAATGGCAGATGGCATCTAGTGGCTCACCATTGTTTGTACCTCTTGGTACCCATTTCCCTGAAGCTACAAGTTTAGTCATGAGGCAGTGATAACTGTCAGTTGGAGTCTCAGAGCTCATGCGTCATTTATTCACAAGGCAAGGCACTAAAAAGCTATAGCTTGGGCTGCAGCATTTGCCAACTTGTATTTCTGCCATTTAAAACATGCTCAGAGCCAGGCACAGTGGCTCACACCTATAATCCCAATGCTTTGGGAAGCCACTCTGCTGGATCACCTGAGGGCAGGAGTTCAAGACCAGTCTGGCCAACATGGTGAAACCCTATCTCTACTAAAAATACAAAAATTAGCCAGATATGGTGGCACGTACCTATAATCCCAGCTTCTTGGGAGGCTGAGGCAGGAGAATCGCTTGAACCTGAGGGGCAGAGGTTGCAGTGAGTGGAAATCACACCATTGCACCACATTTAAAATTTGAAAGGAAAAGAAATCTTCAATATGAATGCCCCTTTTTGTTATTTTCCAAACGATCACATCTTACTTTTCCTTTCATTCAATGCTAACTTATTCACCAACACTTTTCAAGAATGTGTTTACATGAAAGCAGAGTGAGGATGTTAAGAGACCCAGACTGCAAATAACTTTGGAACTGCTTCAGTGTAATTCAGAATGAGTCATCCTGCCTCAGTTACAGAATGAGCAGCTCTGATGGACAGAACTTGGAAAAGGTAACACAGAGTAGCAAAGGGATATTCCCCAAACTTAATTTCTGTTTGAGAACAAAAATATTGGGAAATTATCCATCTTCAACTTACCATTTTCTTATTGTGTTATTTGATTTTAATGCTGGAGGATTTACCATTGTTTATACAATGTGATCTTCAATGAAACTTTACCCCTTATGTCCAACTTTTGGTTCAGATTATATCTAAATTAAGAGATTAATAATAATAATAATTATTATTATTATTATTGAGACCAAGTCTCACTCTGTCACCCAGGCTGGAGTGCAGTGGCATGATCTTGGCTCACTGCAACTTCTACCTTCCAGGTTCAGGTGATTCTCCTGCCTCAGCCTTCTGAGTAGCTGGGACTACAGGCCCGTGCCACCACGCCTGGCTAGAGACGGGGTTTCACCACGTTAGCCAGGATGGTCTCAATCTCCTGACCTCGTGATCCACTTGCCTCGGCCTCCCAAAGTGCTGGTAATAATTATTTTTAAATGTAGTGAACTACCCTAGATCAGATGGTATGATTCCTGACTATGGAAAAGAATTTATTTGAGCAAGAATTACTATTATGTCTATTACTTGTGTAAATGAATTGATTTCCACCTAGGCCATAACAATGTATCTCATAGGCAGCAACGAAGCTGGAGTTGCAGGAGCTTTCTTGTCTGCCACCGCCCTCAGCCTCCGTTCCCCGTTGCTGGTGCCCCTGGTACAGTCTGCTCTTTTTCAGTTTCCAATGGGAGCATCTCGATATCCCTTCTTGAGGGGCCTGCTCATCTTCACCTCTACACAGCCCACAAACTTCTCACCTGTATCTCTCCTGGTACAGTAGCCACAGTAGCCATGCTGTAAACCAAGATGGATGCTGATCAGTCACTCAGGCTAGAAACTTCAAAACCTTGAAACAGGTTTGAGAAGAGAGCCACACAATTGGACTTATACTTTAGAAGAGTCAGTCAGTCCTCATCTTTACCTGAGCAGTGTTACATAGTACCATGCTTATTATAAAAAGGCCAATTGAATTAAACAGCTTTTCAAGGCAGAAAAAAACTCCTATTTTGTTTAAAATTAGCTAAACGTCATAAGGGGCTACAGGAAGGTTTATGCATTTGGCTCAATGAATGCAATATATCGAGAAAGGCATGTATTTCTGTAAGCAAACATTCGCGTCCCTTCCCAGACATATCATTCAACCTTGATAATAAATTACAATCATTTGTACTACTTTAACCCCTTCCAGGAGCTGTAAGGCACGATAATTAGTCCTAATAGTTTTGCATTTCCAGCATATCCTGTTTTCTAACCTGGCCCTTCATACAGCATACATGAATATGAATAAGGATTCAAGTGAACTACATGTCCCTTGGAACCTAACTTGGGCAACCACTTCTAGAAGGCCCCTTCTCATCTGGCCTCCGACAATCCCACACTATTCATTTAATGCCTTTTCTTGAAATTCACATAGTGCTGTCTGCTAAATGTGACACCTTATTTATTACACTCTAATGTAATTCTCTGGGTGCCTTACCCAGCTAGAGCACAGCCCCATAGTTGCTGGAACCCTCTCATTCGTTCTTTCACTCAATTCTCATTGCCTTGAGCAGGGCTTACCTGTTATGTATGTTATGGTGAATAAAAGACTAAGGAGATATTTTAACTCTTCGTCCAGCACCTTATCTTTTGCTTCTCTGCATACCCATATTTCATGTTTTGATTTTTTTCTGCAACTCTAGTCTTTAAAGATTTACCTGTCGACTTAAGAAACACATTGATTGGATAGGATATTTCCTGGTAATGTAATATGGAATCATGTGGTTGAAAGGGACGCTATAGTTCCACCTGTTCTTCTCCAAGAATTGCAGCAAAACATTTACAACCTCATCTGCAGCCAGTTTTAAGGAAATTTAATAAAGAGGTTTGAAGAGCACCTGAGAGCAGCCAAGATCCCAAGCCAAAGTAGAAAATTACCTATTGAAACTACAAATAAAAATGAAATGTAAATATATCTTTTTATATATGGGCTATTTTCTTGCTCAATCTCTTTGTACCTGGGGGTGGAAGGAAAGTAGAATGGGACTGGATTAAAAGACAGTGATTGTAGATTTTTTCTGATATATGATATAAATTGTAAATGTTAAATGTTGTAATAACATGCTTGCAGCCATCTGTGTTATTAAGACAGTTAATAACAGTTAATGAGTTTTGAAACAAGTACTCCCCACAGTATTACTACTAGTCTTTACTTATATGTGGTAGACATTTTCAAAAAGTCATCATATCTGATTGCCTTTTATGCTGCTGTTCTTTACATATTTGAAGTCATGTTTTTATAGATGAATACAACCAATCAAAATAGAATTACATTGCTTGAGGTACTATCTCAAGAAGTTTCTCTAATGATATGACTCAGAGATTTCTTAGAGAATAGAAAAACACTTTGTTAATGGAGAAAACTAGAATTCTGCCTTCTCTTGGAAATAAAGGTTGAATTTTAACTGAGTAACTTTGCATCAGCCACATCATATTATTGAAATGTATTCGGTGGCAGATTTCTATAATTGCAGTTCTTTAAAGAAAAAAAAAGAACTTTTTTCCATTGCCTTATTTTTTTTACAAAATGAGAGATTCCTCAGATGGATAACATTCAGCGGTGCAGCCTGAGGGTCATACTTAGCAAGTGGAACTAGGTGCCTTGGGTCAGCATTGTCCTGTGTTAAGGGGAGGTGGTAGTTTCTAAGACTTAAGAGTTTTTCTAAAATTGCTTTGGGCTCCATGTTACCTAAGTTTGGAGAACAAGTTCTGAAGCTGGATGCAGGCAGGTTTCATCACAGCTCTACCACTCAGTATCAGGGTGAGCTCGGAACAAGTTAACTAACTCCTGGAAACCTCAGTTTCTTCAGGATTGTGTGGATTAAATGAGAATGTAGATATAAAGCACTTAGCATATTCTGCTGCTCTGTTGGCTCGATTTTTATTGCATTCGAAAGGATAGTTGAAGTCAGACACGGTGGCTCACATCTGTAATCCCAGACGGGGAACATTGCCTGAGCCCAGAACATCAAGTCTGCATTGAGCCGTGATCATACCACTACACTCCAGCCTGGGCAACAGAGTGAAACCTTGTCTCAAAATGAATGAATGAATGAATGAATTCTTTAGAAAGGATTGTTGATTTATTTTTCAGAACTTTATTTTTCCTATATTCAGATGCCTTTTTCAACTTTGAATATCTCTGCAAAGTTGAGAATTTGATTGTTGCCCTATTATAAATAAATACACTGTTGTAGTCCATTGAATTAGAACAAAATTGTCCACTGAATTTCAATTCCATCCAATCACTGCTTTTCACTTTGCAGGCTTTCAATCTGCACTGATTTCAGTTCCCTTATTTTAGTTAAATAAAACCAGTTCCCCAACATCACAGTTCAAATCTTAGTTACCATAGTATATTAACTGTAATTAGATAAAGTGCAAGCCTCATAATTACGTCTTCATTCCCCAAAACACTCTGTAAATAGCAGGTGCTTATCGTGATCGATCACTAATCATGCTCCTTCTTTCCCTGTCAGTGACGGGTCTGTGCACATTTGTTATTCAGTTTTCACACAGACAGGAAAGATTGCCCTTGTGTTGCCTCCCCCCAACAGTGATAACTCATGTAGAATTTTACAAAAATAGCTTTAAAAGATGGAATTAGTCAACAAAGATGGAAACACAGCAGGGCAATGAAGAGTGATAACGATGGCAGTCAAATTAGAATCAAGCATAAGTAAAAGAAATAGCTGACGGTGGGGGATGTTGACACTTCTGGCACTCTAGATTATGTTTCGGGCGGAGACTCTAGATATACTGACAGGAACCCAGGAAAGGTGGACTCAACATAAACGAGGAATGGGGTTTTGACAGAAAGGACAGTGATGTCCCAGAGGAAGTGATGTCATCAAAAAGCTTTACATTAATGGAGTTCTCAGAAAGCACAAAGGAGAAAATGTTAGAAGCTGATCTAAACTTCAGGGCAGTTGGCCAAAGCATGAAAAAGATGCTCACGTCATGCTGTATGCTATGTGATGGGACGAAGAAGTCACACACCCATTCGGAGTACTCTTGATAACGTTTTTAAAACTGGAAAACTGAAAGTCTAAAAGCTCAGTGTGTTTGTATTGTCAGTTAGAGTGTTTCCTAGCATTCATTTCCCTATACATTTATAACTGACAATAAGAGAGTTTTAACACTTTCACAAAAAATTTTAAAAGGTCAGAAGAGTCATAATTTTGCCATTGATTATTAAGTACTCATTGCATGGTTTTGGGTTATATAGTTATTTGTACAGTCATAACCTCACAAAGCAGGGACTGGCGTAGTTAAAAAAAAAATAGTTAAACCAATACTGTTGCCATCTGGATTCTATATTACTGAAAAATTAGTTAACACATTCTCCTTAATATTATCAATAGTTTCAAGTACTTTCCTAGCCTGTTAAAGGCAATTTATATAGTAATAGATATCTTACTGATTATAGAACTTGACTTTCTAATATTTGCTATTTTTAGTTTTCAAAAAGTCCTGAAATTAAATATTCAAACTCATATTTTTGTGGTACTTTTAGTGAAATGTTTTTGCAATGTAAAAGTTTTTTGTTGTTGTTCTTTTCATTTTAAAAGAAGTCTGCCAGGATTCTCCATCAGCAAACAGCCAAGCCACCACATTATACATAGCAAATTTTAGTGACAGTTCTAGTCCCTTGGGGGTGAGAAATAAAGTCTTGTTTGCTCATTTAAGTCAGCAAGCTGTGGGATTTATTGTGTATTTTGTAGTAAACACACAGAATGTTTTGATTTTTAAAAGTCTAAAATAATTGAAACTGTCTTGTGTCATTGAACCCTATAATAAATACCTGTAATTGAAAACCTCAAAATTGGTTGGTTTTGAAAGATGTTAGTATAATGCATAATAATAAGAGCCTCTGGATTATTTTTAATGCATCAGATCCTGTGCTATGATCTGTGTAAGAGAAAGGAGCCCTGATTACAGTTTTGGAGAATGTTCCCGGTGCCCCCAGCATGCCCACGGTGGATACCACATCATTATGCTGTGCTCTGAGAGACCTCATTCTGACAACATGCTTGGTTACATACAGTAATGAAAAGCCTTGTTTGGGAAACATTTGTGCTTTAGATATTGGTTTCATCATGTCCAGGGAATTAAGCTGATTTAAACATAGCTCACAGTAAATCTGAGAGTGGAAAGTTTGATTTTACCCATTACTCCTTCTAATTTTTTATTAATGTAACTTGTCAAACCATTGTGTAGCAGAGAAACTAGTTGAATTTGTTCTTCCAGGGAAAAAGGGCCCTCTTTATAGCATGAATTTGTATGAAGTTTTTCATGTAATATATTTTATTCTTTGCATTCATCAGCTTTACAAAGAAAAACTTAAAAGTTCTTACTCTAAAACATTTTGTCTGAGCCCGGGGTGAAGATTACTGTATGGAATGATTGAGCAACAAGATGCCAGTGATGGTCAAGGAAAAAGTCAAAAATGCTGATTTTGAAGACCCTTTGCTAATTCTCAAATTCTAGTTGTTTTTATTTTCATCCATAAACAAGGACAATTTCGGGAATAGGAAGAAGGAGGAACACAGAGCCTCAGCCAGCATTGACATGGGTGACACCTTCAGAAGAGTTGTTAGGAGCACAGAAAGTCAGCCTGGTGACACTTGCTGGCAGGCCTTAACTTCAGATCTGACCTTAAACAACACATAGAACCTCTCATTTGGCTCGAATCCCATGTGAGGCTTCCCGGCATATTCAGGTAAATGGATGGCTTGGATCGAGGCTGCTCCTGACCTCAAATAGTAGACCAGCCCCCATAGGTTTCCTGGCCTGGTCTCCTCAGCTGTGGAGGCTGGCCTGAAAGCTCCAGATGATTCCAGGAGTACAGCCTGCTCCATGACAGTCCTCAGGTACCAGCTCCTACTCCTCCTGTCTCACCTGGTGGTGAATTCCCCATGCTCATCGCTCATGACTGGGCTCAGACTGTCCTTTTGCCCAGAGGGCCTGTCCCTTCTCTCACTTTTCCATTTTGTGAACCACAGTGAAAATGTTGAGAATTCATTCCTGTACTTCCCAGGAGCTTCATTCCTACTTCACCTGGGTTCAGGAAATAATTTATTTTCAACTGTGGTTCCTCCTGTTTGTTGGTTGCCCTTTATGTGCAAGGCACTATCTCAACCCACCCAACAACCCTATTCAACTCTATTTATTATAAACTCTAACTGGTGAAGAAACTCAACTGCCTTGCTCAGGACTTAGTAAATAGAGGAATTTGGATTGAAACACCTTTCCTTTTTTACCTCTTACAGCACATCACACGTTGCATCATTGTTTGCCTGCTTCGTTTCTGTCTTCCATACTAGACTAGGAACTCTTCTGTCTTATCTGTTAATGATTTCCACTCCCATCCGAAGCAGCCCCATGCTTGGCCCACAGCCCTTGTTATATAAATGTTTATCTTGCAGGACCAGTGAGCGAATGAATGGAAGTTTAAATCAATTACCAACCAGTTACAGAGTAAAAACAGAGACCACAAGAAAGATGAAAATTCAATTTTACGAATTTAACATAATATTTACAAGAATAATTTTTTGCTATACAAATTTGGCCATGGTGAGAATCTATGTAAATATAACTCGTAAAGACTCCAGGACTTAATCTACTTTTTGGTCTTAAAGGAAAGGCACAGTAGCTGTTTTTATGAGTGGCACAGAAAAGTGTTTTTGTTTCCTATGATACTAATCCTGCACAAGTTTTTTTCTTTTGGTTACTGGCTAGGGGTATATGAGGGAAGCTTGGGGAGGAAGGTTTGTTGGTGTTCCCTTGGCTTATACTCCTCCCCAAAGCTGTGCTCCACTGACACAGCCGAAGAAGGACAGACAGGAAAACAAGGTCAGGAATCCTGGACAGCGGAAAGGTGCCTGGGATACCCATGGGGGATCCAAAGGGCCAGCAGGCATTCCCAGCAACATCGGAAACATGAAAGGCTGTAGGGTGACCAGAGCCATCAGCCTGCCAAAATTGTCGACTCTTAGACTAAAGAACATCCTGCTGCCTTCCCGTCGTTAACCTGCCCTTTTATGCAATTATTGTGGGAGAAAACAGTTCACTGTGAGTTATTCAGTTTACTTATTCAGAAGCTGTAGACTGGCTCAGCGACAGGGACAAATGAAAATCCAGAACATCATGCTCTTTAAGTTTACTACGATGATTCTTCTCTTCCATCACTTTCTATAAGCAACAGTGAGGGGACAGAATTCCCTGAAAAGCTAAGATACGGGACACCACAAAGGCCTGAAGCTTCCATCCAAAAGAAGTACTCTGGGTTGGAGATAGTGGGGATTAAGCCTGCTATTGATTTTGTACTCATTTTTTATATTTGGACTGTTTAAAGTTACTTATCCAAGATCCTTCAAGGCAGATGATTATATTATCATACTCATTTGTTGGGGATAGTAGAGAGTTGTAATTATTAGTCTAATTTGCCCCAAACCAGAAAGTACTACTAAATTCTATGATTAGAAAAAGGAGAAGGAAATCTGTGTTAATATGGAAAAGAGTCTACTTATGACATTATTCTGCATTTTAAATAGTACAGAAGGAAAAGGAAGGAAACTAGTTAAGATGCTTAAAATTTAAATTTCTTCTTTGGAGAATCTATGACTAAAATGCCTCAGAATGTGTTACGATCATATCTGAAAAAGTAAAATATTATACTGATTTATGTATAGTGAAATCTAATTAAGTTTTAAGTAAAAGTGATAGTATTTCAATGATACTTTACCCGGTAGTATTCTTTTTTTTTTTTTTTTTTTTTTTTTTTTTTTGAGATGTCTCACTCTGTTGCCCAGGCTGGAGTGCAGTGGCATGATCTCAACTCACTGCAACCTCCACCTCCCAAAAAGTTTAAAATTTAAAATTAGTATCTTCAGCTAGGCATGGTGGCTCATTCCTGGAGTTCCAGCACCTTGGGAGGCCAAGGTGGACAGTTCACCTGAGGTCAGGATTTGAGACCACCCTGGCCAATGTATAGTGAAACCCCATCTGTACTAAAAAAAGACAAAAATTCGCTGGGCATAGTGGGGCATGCCTATAGTCCCAGCTACTTGGGAAGCTGAGGCAAGAGAATTGCTTGAATGTGGGAGGCAGAGGTTGCAGTGAGCCAAGATTGTGCCACTGCACTACAGCCTGGGTGACAGAGCAAGACTCCGTCTCTCAAAAAATAAAATAAAATAAATAAAAATAAAACATAAATTAGTATCTTCACATCAACAGCTTACCTAATAATTTTTACAAATATGCTCCACCTTATATTTGTTTGGAAAATCATGAATCGCCCCTTGTATAAAACAAGACTTCTGAAGTCTGGGGCACTGCAGGCTTTACCTTGAGCATTCCTTTGTAGCGTTAGTAACAACCCCCACTCATCCTGCAGCAGAACCTGTGTGGTGATTTGACTTTTGCACAGTGCAAGGTGATGGTGAGGGTCCACTGGACCACAACCCTGGGCTCTCCTGGGGTTTGTCACCCACTTTATTGGAATACAGCTTGGCCCCATCTGGTCCTGTTCCACATGAGTGCTGGTTCTCATCAATAGCCTCTAGGAGCAATTTTTTTAAACAATATATTTCTTAAGATTCCTAAAGGAAATATATCTGAGTTTATTATTTTAAGGAATCTTCTAAAGTTTTCTGCATAATAAGTGTCTTAGTCCACTTGGGCTGCTGTAATAAAATACCATACCCTTGAGTAGCTTAAACTACAGACATTTGTTTCCCGCAGTGCTGAGGCTGGAAAGTCCAAGACCAAGATGCCAACAGATTTGGTGTCTAGTGAAGCCCCACTTCTGGGCCCACAGATGGACATCTTTTCACTGTGTCCTGAAGTGGTGGAAGGGAAGAACTCTTTTCTCTTCAGCCTTACAAGGACACCATTCCCATTCATGGGGGGGGGGGGGGGGCGGGGTGCTCTGCCCTCATGATTTAATCACTTCCCAAAGATCTTGCCCTTTTTTAAAAATTTTATCAGTTTATAATGAAAATTCTACATATGATTACTTTATTCATGCATCTTTTCAGTTGTTTCTTCCTTGTGTTTGCCCTTTCTCTTGCCTACTTGGTGAGATTTGGCTTTCTGTCCAAGCATCTTTCTTCGATCTCTGTTCAGTTCTAGCCTAGAAGTAACACCTTGCTGGAGTGAATGCCCATGTGGACAGTTGTGCCATTATCCTTTTCCCACTGCACCTGCTCAGTGTAGATGACATATTTCTTCCTGTAAACCTGGACTGCTTTGCCAGTTTGCTGACATTTATAGTGTCCTCACACAGCCTGAACTTCATCATCCTTTCAGATGAGCATGGATCGAACATTGTACTTCTGTGTCAGCTCTTTGGAAAGAGAGGAAGACGTAATCTTCCTGTGAACGTGGAAAGGTGCCTTGAAATGCTTTTTTGCGGTTCTTGCTTCAATCAAAAGTCACAAAGGGATTAAACTTCGTTTTTGCCATGACCACTTCAGCAATAGCCACAAAAGGGAAGACACTCTTTCTCTTAATACTCTCACACTGAGGATTAGGTTTCAACATATGAATTTTGGGGACATACATTCAGACCACAGCGATAAAGAAATAAATCTCTGACTGGGAATGATTCATTAATAAAGAAGTGTCTGCTGGGCCCAGATTTTTAATGGCACTTCATAGGTTTTCATTTCTGTAATTACTTTAGATTCATGTCTTAGCTAAAACTTCATAAAGCAAGGAAAGAGGATAAATGGCAAAGGAGAGTATAAGTGACTTCTTGGTATTACATCATGCCTTAAAAGTCTATTCTCACTTACAGTTCTTTGTCCCTTTATTTTGGTAATCTGTGTTTTAAAGTAACTCACTGCCCTGCCATTGCCATCTGCACATTTGATAGGTCTGCTCTAGCTTAACCTCTGGGTCTTTAATGAGCATGCCCTGTCTCTTAAGAGACTTAAGAATAATCATTCAGTGGCTGATATTTGTACAGGGAGATACTATTTTCCCAGCCATTTATATGATGTGAGACAGAATCAGAAGTCTTGATAGATCTGCCCATGACTTGTCCCTTGTCTATGGGAAGGACTTGTACTGGTCTGAGAGGGTTACTACGAGAACCCACAGTTGCTATTCCTCAATAGTAAAATAGATTTATATTAAATAATTATTTATTCTGGTAATGATATAAGAACAAATAATGTATTTCCATGAATTCTCAGATTTTTTTTTTAAAAGCTGTAGTTATATAACATTCAGAAATTTATGCTGGCTTTCCCAAGTATATTCACCCTACCCTGGGTGTCATCGTCTCAGCCAGCCTCATGCTGACCTCAGTAGCTTTGTGATCTTGAAATTGCTACTCCAAGTTCACCTCTCTTGAATCCCAGGCATTCTATTCGTTGGCTTACTTAACAGGATATTTGTAAACACTGTGTACCAGGTCCTGTTCTAGGCTCTGGGAAGGCAGAACACAAAACACATCAAGGCTACCTAAATACAAGTATGGAAGACATAAATAAATAAACACCTGGTAACCAATTGGCTGCACTTTTAAAATATATTCAGAAAACAACCAGATTTCACCACTGCCATCATGGCTCAAACCCCTCGGATCATTGCAGTAGCCTGTTAACTGGTTCCTGCTTCTGTTATGCCCTTCTGCAATCTGTTTCCAACAGAGCATTCAGAAAGCGCCTTCTAACCCATGAGTCTGAGCTCTCTCTTCTGGGTGCAAAACCTCACAGTGGAGTCCCATTCTCCTTGAAGACAGCCATGATCCTTGACAGTTTGTGTCCATTAGCTCCACCTCCTTCCTCCCATGCCAGCATACCTGCTCCTCCAGGCCTCTGCACTCGTCTTTCCCCTCTCAGCTCTGTTTTTACTCCTTTATCTCCTTCATAACTTTGCTCAATATCCCCTACTCAATGAAACTTTTCTTGTTTGGCAGATAGAATAATGCCTGAATATAAAAGGAGCTAACCCACCTGTTTCATCTACAAATATGCCAACCCTAATATTCAGACCAGATATATTTCTTAATACTTTTAAATCTTCTGTAACTCATCAGTGGAATAAGCTTATTTTGAAGTTCTTGGGAGTCCTATTCCTTCCAGACACTGAAACTTGAATGTGTCATGATAGTAAACCAAGAGATTGTAAATAAGTGAACATTCAGTCTTCAGGAAGAGATAAGAAAAGACAAGTAAATTACCGTATTTGTTTTTGTCCAAAATATATTTCATTTAAGGCTTATAATTCTCAATTCTCGAGGCTGGAGAACAGATTGTAGCGCATCAGGAATGGTTTAACTCAAAACCGTTTCAAACTTCTTAATGTGATGCACACAGCATTTGGGGACAGCCTCCAGGAGCATAAGCCTAGCTGCTCCCTCAGGACCTAAAGAAAAGCCAGTGAGAAGGTGAGTGCTTTTCTCAGTATCTGATGGGATGGCTGAAAGCAAAGAGCCTCTATTGTGGCAGGTTTATTTTACAGCATTTTTGTGCTGCTCTGTCTGGAATCCCTTAACCAATGTGAGGGAAAACTCAATATTAGGTAACCAATTAGGGAATATCAGTGAGGCATTTTCTCTGAGACTAATAAAGCAGAAGCTAGGTGAGCTACCTGAGAAGGGTTGATGTGATTTAATGTGGCATTTTCTTGGTGGCAGCTGGACACAGATATGAAAACAAAGAGTACTTTGTTCGAGTTTATGCCCCAGTGGGATGACCCATGAACCAGTATTTGAGAAAAGAGTCAGAAGAAAATTCTGCAGAAAAAGCTGCAGAAACCTCAGCTTTGCCAAATAAGCACAGAGCAACAGAACTACTGCCAAAAGCAGAGGTGGCAAATTTGGGGGAGGCCTTAACCTCTCAGCACCTCAATTTCTTCCTTGGCCACATCATAGTCATGAAAAGCATCTGTAGTGGAGCCAGCCTGCATTGTTCAAATTCCAGCTCCATCTCTCTCTAGCTAAGGTAGAGCGAGTGATTTCTTGGGTAAAGTATTGAACGTCTTAGCATCCTGGGGCCTCATTTACTTCATTTGTAAAATAAAGGGTAGTAATAGCCCCTGTCTCCTAGAGTTAGTATGTTCATATTTGCAAAACGCCCTAGAGCAGTTCTGGCACATAGTAAGCACGATCTGAATGCTATTCCTTTTTTTTTTCCCCATTTATTTATTTTATTGCATTTTAGGTTTTGGGGTACATGTGAAGAACATGCAAAAAAGTTGCATGGGTACACACGTGGCAGTGTGATTTGCTGCCTCCCTCCCCATCACCTACATCTGGCATTTCTCCCCTTGCTATCTCTCCCCAGCTTCCCACCCCCCACCGTCCCTCCCCTATTTCCCCCCAACTAACTCCAGTGTGTAGTGCTCGCCTCCCTGTGTCCATGTGTTCTCATTGTTCAACACCCGCCTATGAGTGAGAACAT